>NC_050181.1:41130851-41350851 GCF_008315115.2 Sander lucioperca | reverse complement strand
GTCACACAACTGTTTTAGGTTGGGTAGACTCTATCTCCCTTGATCCTGTTCGTTTGTTTGCTGCTTCCATGGCTGTACTAACGTTACAGCTGTAGCGCACTGGGTTTAAGTTTTTACAGGTATATCTGGCTACCCGGCCTGGCTGTCAAACTGGGCAGTTTATAACAACACACAGGCCAAAATACAAACAGACATTCCGTCACGGAAGGAAATCTCAAAAGGAGAAAATACTGGCAATTAGCATTGTTGTCAGAAAAGATAGTATTTCAACTTAGCATGTTTCCTTAATATCTGATGATGCATTGAGGTCATTTTTGGATTTATTACAGTAAATATATTACATATTGGACCTTTAAAGCAAGTATAACAGCAGAAATTACAACATATCAACTTGCCTCCCCTCTGATTCATTTAACAACACGCTCAAACATAGACTGTAGGCAGGGGTATGTCACTTTTAAGAGGAAGTAATGCTGTCATTATTGTCAGAAATGGGACAGTAGGACCATTATTTCGCAAGTCAAAAGCAAGTCCAAAGGTCATAACTTAAGATTTGGAAGATTTGGAATCTTGACCTAATTTTAGATCATTTTTAATGCGATAATGTAAATTAGCAACAGGGCAAGATAATGATATATCAAATAAAAATAAATTAAATTTAAAGTTTTTTTCAAAGTTTTTTTCACTAATTGAGATGCTTTGGTTTGTATACTACAAATTGAAAAATGGCTATTTTCTAAAGACATAGCTATACAGCAGTCACCCTACAAGGTCCTTCCTCTTTGTGCTTGGGGAAGGTATAAGGTATTTTGTGTCAAAAGTCTTCATAAAGTTACGAGTCACTGGTGTTAAAGTTATTTTTTTATTTTTATTGAGTTACATTGTGGTCACACCTCTGAACGTTCCCACCTACAGTGAGGCTTGGGATGAGCGCGGTCATCGAATACTTCTACCAGGAAAGTAACCATGCTGCCCTCTGGTGGTTACAACCAAAGCTGTGTGTACTTTATCATAGTACAATTATTAACATGTAGAAATCTGGTAGAAATCAGCATTTTGTGTTTCAGAGAATCTTGTCGTAGCATTGTTCCGGTCAATGGTTTTTTTCAGGTCAGGCTTTGTCAAACTGAGTTTGGTGCTATCAAGATACAAGATTACACTGGTACTTTATTGTCAAAGGGCATACGGTAATAATTATGTAAACTGTAAACATAGTAAGGGAATATTAAGGTAGTATTTGTTTATTTCTGAGAAATGGGGGGGGCATAAATAAATAAATGACGTGATTAAAAAAATTATTTAATAAATTTAAATTGTGCCAAAAAAAAAAAAAAAAAAAAAACAAGTTGTGGACCGCCCATTATTAAAACTTTAGTAGTAGGCGACGCCCCGCCCAATACAACGTCATCACTACGAGTCCACAACACAGGTCTTCACATCTCACACGTGAGTTGAACTACATTTTGTTGGCTTGCATGATTTCTGATCCATATTTTGCAAGAATTAAACTAAATGTCTCATTTAAATGTTCTTGAAGAATTTGGTAAAATATCCACTTGTTTCGAAAAAAAAATATCGAGCTAGTTTGTGCACATTTCTCATGCAGGGAGTTAGCATGGACGCCTTCTCAGCTGTGTTCGTCTTTTAGCCAAACTCATTTTTAAAGAATATGTCCATACGTGTCACTGCTTATCGGCAACCATATTGACCTCGTAAACATGACTTATGACACCGTCTGAATCATTTGTAGCCAAAGGTAAATTCGGCATGCATTGCTGTTACTTAAGTCCCTTGTTTACATATCATTTTAAACTTGGCCTCCCTAACATTGACCTCGATCACTAGTCTTACGTATCCACTAAAAAACATTGATGACAGATAGTGTTTCCTCTGTAATTTTTCAAAACTACATTGGCGGTCTTAATTAGTGTAACATTAGTTTAATTTCTAATTGATTTCATATTAAGTTTTGGCCCATTTTTATTATCAGATCAGACTAGCCTGTAATAACGAATAATTTAAAAAATAATTTAGTATCGCTAGTAGTATTATAGGTAAACACTACTCAGCGTAGCTATCACATTGGTAATACTATTGCATAAAGCACTTGTATTTGCATTAAAGCCCAACACGTTAGTAACATTAGTGTACAGTATAAACCAATGTTAATAAAGCCATGCTGTTTGATGAATCAGGAGAATGTGGACTTAACCATCACACTCCGATTACTTCATGTTTTCCCCCTCATCTGTTCCCTGTTCCAGCCAGAAGATCAAACCCAGACTTTCTACTTGTAACCTGCATGCTGTAAGGTCCAAGCTATGCTGACGAAAACAGAGGAAAGGAAGCCACAGAAAGGGGAAGGAAAGAAGAGGAGACATCCTGGTGAAGATGGAGAAGGCGGAGAAAGCAAGAGGAGGGGAGGTGAAGAAGGAAAAGGGGGTCAGGGAGACGGTGGCAGGAAGCGTCTGGACGCCCTGAGTGTGGGCTATTTCCGCCGAGTTGGGGAAAGACTCAGTGAAGGCTTTGAAGATAATGAGGAGAGAGGTGAGACGGATTCTTTTTCTGGACATTTGAGCAAGCGATGACTGGAAGTTGATTCAAGTTGGGTATGTGCAGCGGAAAAGCACATTACACTAAAAATGGTCAGATCTATAATATAGGGCTGCCAATATAAATAAATCTTTGGGATATTGGTTGGGAAAAACAAGCAATTTGAAATTGTCACCTTTAGCTCTTGTGATGGACAGTTTTCACTCTTTTCTGACATTTTATAACAAAAATGAATAGATAAATTGATTGAAATCATTGACAGATTAATCAAACATGAAAACAATCTTTGGTTGCAGCCCTACTCACATTCAGTCCAAGATATTCTAAGAGAAACCAGACTTTGTAGAGTTATTTCACCAGGACTCATTCATATGAGAAAAAAATCTTACATCAATTCTGAAGTCGTCAAGCAATACATATCAATACATTATCCAGCCCTGCTGTGCAAGAATTGCATGATGTCGCTTTGCCTTCTTACCCTTCTTACTAGTAGGCCTGCAAGATTAATCGTTATAAAATCGCGATCTTGATTCACCCTGCTCACGATTACATTTTTAAATAACTTCGATTTCTTTGGGGGGGATTTAAAAAAAAAAATTATTTTTATTTTTTATTTTTTTCATGACTTTGATTCTCATTTCATTTATGAGCCGACTTCATCACAAACGCTACTACTTTCTTCTGTGAGTTTTAAACATGGACTGTATAAAAAAGGTTTTAAAGCGCTCCAAGCACTGCAATGCTCTCCCTTCTCTTCATTGAAGCCTCTATGTTTACAGGCTTGTGGTGATGCCCAATGTGCTATAAGTGCCATAAAAAAATCTATGTTTGGTACTGCCAATTTGTTTTGTTTTGTCATGGTTCATGTGTGCAATAAACATTACACTTAGTGAGAAAAAAATCGTGGCAGAAAATCGTGATATCAATTCTAAGCTAAAAAATCGTGATTCATATTTCTCCCTGAATCGTGCAGGCCTACATACTAGGGCATCAAATGTTTGGTCACATTCATAATCTCTTTACCTAATCTTTACTCAGAGATCCTCTGTCCCCCTGCCAGTTTTAGACCGTATTTTACTTTTTGTACAGCTGCTTGTGTTTTAACTTTTACAGAAACTTTGCCTCTGTTGTTGAAAGAACAAGAACAGGTTCACATTTAACTAAATTATCAAAAACAATAAAACCTGTAATAGAGTAAAATTTGCCTCTAAAGGCAGGGGGGAGAAATCTGAAGAGCTGCATGTATACATAGCTTTCAGTAACCAAATTATTACATTGCATAAATGCGTTTTCCAGTTACCCACGTAACCTGGTTTCAATGAGTAACCTGGTTACTTAAGTACATGTAAACACACTGTTAGATAGCAGAGATAGTGATAGAAGAGGGACATCCGGCACCATCAGGCTTTATCCTAGCAATGTACATTTGTTGAGCCAGACTACCTGAAATATAACAAGCAGGTTAGGTTTTAGTTGACTCCGCCACCGCCAGAATTTCTCGTCTGACGTTTCTAATGACCTAATATTTGTCGTTAAATATCAGATGCGCCATCACTGCCTGTGTATAATTTCTCTTAACTCTTGTCTCTTTGTTTCTTCTGTAGAGATGTTTGTGGAAAATGTCCTGACAGAAGTGAAAGGTAAAGCGATGGTGGTGTCGATGGACCAGACGGGAAGCATTACCCTGCAGCGGCTGCTCCCACTGTGCAGTCCTGACCAGGTGGCCACGGTGCTGGCTGAACTGGGTGGAGAATTAGGGTCAGAGTTTAAAGCGGTTTCTTGTGATCGGTGCGGCGGCCACGTAGTGGAGAGTGCAGTCAGACAGATATCCATGTGGATAGGTAAGATTACATGTGTCATGACTGAGTGTTAGACTGCTCATCATCACTGTATGAAACGCTTTGCAGTAAATAGGTAAATAACAACTCGGCTTTGTTTGTCTCGTTTGTATCCATTCATCTTTAGAGTCGTCTGCTACCACAGAAGAAGAAGAAGAGGAGAGTTGTGGAGCGTTGGAGGCCCAGGTGTTGTCTTTAAGTAAGGCGGTGAGAGACAACAGCGAAGAGTTCATCAAACATGTCCATGGCTCACACGTGGTCCGCACACTTTTACATGTGCTGGCAGGCTGTCTCGGACCAGCCCGCACCGAGTCTCGTCCAGGTACGCACACACACAAATTCATTGCTTGGCCTAACACGGGTTTTCAAAGTCTGACTCTGTGGGCCCCCTATCAGACAAATTTCAGTGCCTCCAAACTCCCCCTGTTTAAAAAACGTTAAACATAACGATTATCAGGCAAGTTCTGGAGGTGCAAAGAGTCGTCTTTTTTCTATGATTTCTACGTGGATTTGTGGACGTTTATTCGAGATGAAAACCTTATATAATGTTATCCTCGGCAAGTGCAAGTCACACCGAATGAAAGTCTCTGTAACATGTCTGTGTTCAGTTGTTGGATAACTTAGTTAATTTTAGAAACAGCATTCACCTGTCCCTTTCACCTCACGCAGTGTCTCCGCCTCATGTCTCTCCCTCCACATCTCGCTCACAGAGTCTGAAAACCCCTGGCTTAACAAAGCTGTTGTTGGTGAATGTCTGTGGCCCTGTGTGCCCAGTGTCCGACAGTGCAACATTGACTCTAGAAAGTGCTGTCTAAGTGGCTTTTCACCCTAGAAAACAAGTGTAAAAGTGTAAAATAATTTCATCCATTTGGTGTGGTAGTCACCTCAGTCTCTGCTTTTTTTTCCAACAAGACACACAGGAAGAAAATAAAGCTTTTGATCTGTTGGCTAGTTCTTTGAGAGGCTGGCCCAGTGTGTCAGACCTCTACACAGAGGCTTGTCTCTTTCAGCTTGCGTTCATGTCGTCTTTGTTATTTTTTCCCCAGGTGCAAAAGAACGCAACGTTGTTCCTCAGCTGACAGACTTTGAGATTCCCACTGCATTTTGGTACGAGCTGAAAAGCCTTACAGAGACCTTGATGGACAACGTGAATCGTGAGTCATTGTTCGTCAAACCCAAGCACGTTTCCTCATCGTAGCCAGAACAAAGAAGACTTTGTATTGTGGTTAACTTTATCACAGAGGGGAAAATCACGGTATTGCAAAGCAAAAGGTGCTGTCTGTATCTATTTCTCTTAACTTAAATGTTTTCACATCTGTTTCCATTTCTATTTTAGTTTCCATTTTTTTCCATATTTATTTCAATAATCATTACTATTCATTTTTAACATTTAACAACGTTAAGTTGTAGCTATAGTTGGAAAAGAAGAGAAGAATGTGTGCACTTGTATGTTGATTGACTTGTTGTTGAATAGTGGTTGAAGTATGATTGCCCCACAGTCAGTATTTCAAATAATTTGGCAGACATCCCCAGTTCAGCAAGCACTGTCAGCAGCGCAGCCTCCCTCTTCTACTATGCTGACGGCTTTTAGCAGAGCTCTCCTGCACAGGAACAAAAGGAAACTCACAACTTTTTAACGCACAAAACAGAACACAGTGTCTGGGTAAGTGGAAAGAGAGACCACATGTCTAAGATGCAGCTCATCCAATCTGCCTCAGAGGTGATGAAGGCTGGAACTATTAAATATAAGCATCATGAAGTCAATTCTTTTAAAATGAAACGCAAATGTATTGTGGCATGGGAGTACAATAGTGTTTTCTGCTTTTACTTAGTATTTATCAGAAAGAAAATAGCATTCTGTTCATGTCTAATATGATGTGTATTTGATCAGTTTTGAAATCCTGCAAAAATGTTGATCCAATTGCAACATTTAATTAAACAGTGCACATGAGCGCATATGCTCGCACACGGCATTCCTGCTGCAGATTTCACACTATTCCACTGATCTACAGTTGGTGTCGGTAACAAACAAAGACTTGTAGCAATGTGTCCCCAAAGGCAGTGACGAAGAAGACTGCAAGCTAGCAAACATTGATTTAAAAAATCTTGATACGGATCCCTCCCTAACACCCTAAATAACCCAAAACCTAGTTTGACATTTCTCTCCTGCAATTTCTTGATACTTATCTGTCACATATACACCCGTCCGTACCCATATATCAATAATATCAATAAGCTCTAAAAGGAAATGCATTTACTACGTTTATTAGACCTCAAGGATACACATGACCTGTTTTTGGTGAGAAACACTGAATGTAAATATAACTTTTGTTTGCCAGAGGGCACCTTTAAATTAGCAGAAGTGTCTAAGAATCATTGTCCTCTCCCGTTGTGTCCCTCTCCTTCCTAGTAAGTGTGATCGATGCTGTTGCAAGTGTCGTGTTCCAGACCATGTTGACTGTGTGTCACAGAAAGCGGCCGAAACTCTGCAAACAGCTCCTCAAACGCATCATGGAGTACCTGACAAGTCGCAACGCCGCTCCAGGAGTGAGGTCAGACACCGTTCCCCCATTTGTCCAGGAATGCGTCGCTGTGCCATGACATGTCATGTAACTGCTGACTTTGTTTCTGCGCTCCTATTTCTAGTCCACTTCTGGTCTTTCTCAAGGACAAGGCCTCCAGCCACCTCGTTGAGACGATCATACAGCTATCCCACAAGTCCCTTCTCCGGGACCTCTACAAGAACCACCTCAAGGGTCAGCTGGTTGACTTGGCCCTCCATTCCATCGCCAACTTCCCCATACAGAGGCTAACTGCAGCCTCGGCCAAATACAAACTGGTTGGTCATAATGTCTGCGTCACACGGTGCAGGATTAGAGTCGGGATTTTGTGATTGCAAGGATTACTCCCATTTTCTTTCTCGCTCTCTTTCTCCGTAGTTCCTGAAGTTGTTTGATGAGCTGATCCAAGGCGTGGAGGCCATCTTGGCTGCAGGTCACATGGGTGTGATCGTCCAACTGGCCGAGAGCTGTGCAGAAAGTGAAGAGAAACAGGAGGAGATGATGCAGTGCCTCCTCCGTGTAAGCGTCAAAGGGTGTTTGTAATTGAGATGTAACGGTCCACATGGGTCTTAAATCAATACAACCATACCCTTGTTTTTATTTATTTCTCCCTCTTTTATGACTGAAATCAAAAGTGCATAACACCATAAAACTACTTATTGTTTGATTTGTGGGTGATGAAAACCATGTCGATATGTTGCCTCCCAGGCGTTCCACTGTGCCGAGCCCGGCTCTCGACACGTCAGCTGCCTCCCTCTCTTCATGTCCCTGATCACCTATGAGGTGTATTACCACTCTGACACAGCAGAGGGCAACATACAGACAGAGGTAAACAACTGAGGGGAGTCTAATCGAATCATGTAGGGCCTTGGACATCTTGACATTTCAGATGAATAATTAGTGCAAAGCTGCACGACAAATGAATGCACCGTGCAGCACATTGATGTTGAGGTGCAGTTCTCTGTGTGTTCTTGATCGTTTCCAGGTCCCCCTGTCGTCCATCTGTTACCACGGCTCCCGGCTGGTCCAGGCACTGGCCAAGTTCAAGGAGCGCTCACTCCTCCTCAGCAGCCTGCGCACTCTGAGCCCCGCTGACCTCCTGACACTGGCTTCTGACCCGTCGGGAAGCCACGTCCTCCAGGCCCTCATCACCACATCCAGTGACAAGGGCAGAGGCAAGATCCTCAAGCGACTGGAGGTACGACTACAGGGGCATTCTATAAGAATATTGTAGAATAGGAAGCTGTTACAACATGAGAATTATTTCTTTTAGCTATTCACAGTTCCTGTTTGCAGTTGTAGAATACTATTACTTACATTTAGCCTGATGAAGCTTGTTCTTGGTTTTTAAATTGGATTTGTTGACAATAACAAAAATATAGAATATCAACAGCCCTATCCATTAAGATGTGGTAGGCCATGCTGTTGTTGAATTTCACAATAACTGTTGCTGTCCACTGTCAAGAGACAGATTACAGCTCTATTTCAAATGCTGCTGCTGCTACTTATAACTGTTTTAAATATGCCTCCAGTCTCTACGTAGACTCCACCCTCTGGAGGAGACCGTGAAATGAAATGTAAGATCATAGAGAACCAAAGTGAAGACGGAACTTCCCGGTTGCTGTTGTCTTAGGCTACATTAACATGGCAACTACCAGCAACGGGCGGAGTATACATGCTGCCTCCTGTTCACCCCGGCACACGCATGCCCAGTATACGAGAATGTTGATGAGATATGCGGTTTGGGCGAGTTAGTTTAAACAGAGATTAGTTGTTCTACTGGGGCTAAAAACACTTGTGCGCACGGAGCTTTTGGCTCAAAACTCTGCTTAAAAACCAAAACGTAGCAATGTAAATGTATCCTTAGAATGTGGAAAGTAAACCCCAGGGAAATACTAAATATTTCAGAAAGACTGATGAAAGAAACACTGAATGAGTAATAGCATTGAGTTACAGAAGCTTGTGGAACAGAGGCTAGCCCAGACGTGACATCATGACTTTAGCTCTCTATAATAATTGGATGTCTTTTGTTAAGTAGTCATTGTGGCTACAGTAGCCACTGTTGGAGCACTGTAACGGAATACAACAGGCCTTTACCTCCAAGACATCTTTGTGGTTGTTTCCGTTTGTTCTTCCTAACTGTATTCAGACTGACATTCTGACTAAACACATAGCTGCTGTTTAGATGGAACCCAAGACCTTTTGAGTACTACTTTATCCTACAACTAACCATTATTCCCTGGAAAATATTTGGCATTTGACAACAGATGTGGTTATCCATCTGTGCCGCCCAGGGTGATTAATATCTCAGAGTGACCGTCAAACAGTACACAATGAACACTCACACATAAATCCCAGTGGAAGTAGAGGGACAACAATGCATCAAATATATCAGGTATATCAAAAAACTCAACTATATGAAAAATAAATTGTGAGTTGTAAGTCACATGAAAACATTGAAATATTGCACACTAATAATAAATTTAATTTGTATAGCGCTTTTCAAGGACTCAGAGTCGCTTGAAAAAGTATTAAAAGCATACAGTATTTCACCAGAAAATCTCCACTCATCTAAACATGTTTCCATTAACATACACCAGAATAGATGTTTGGTACCAAAAAAAAAAAACTAGAAACTACCGGCATATGAATACGTTTTTATTTCATATTCTTATTTCTGACCTGAAGAAATTAACATTTCTGTTTGAAGTGAAACATTATTGACTACACAGGGACATTATCTAATCACTCTCCATGTTGACTATTTTGTCCTCCCAGGGCCAGTATGTTCTAATGGCCTGCTCCAGGTTGGGTAGTCGGGTGCTGGAAGCCGTATGGAACAGTGCTACAGTCAGTCACAGGCAAAGCATCGCACAGGAACTAGGTAATACAAACCATTGCCCAAATCCTGACTCTAAGGGGTAGCTTGATTGTTTTAATTTTGGTTTTACTTTTGGTTTTACATTTTGTCTGTCAATGACTTCCTTTCCTATCTCCCCTTACCTTCCAGTGCTGAGTGAAAGCCAGCTGAGGTCGGATCAGTTTGCTCGCCATGTGTGGGCCAAATTTGGCCTCTCCCACTTCATCCACAGAAGAGCTCACTGGCAGGAAATACAGACGGGCGAGTCCAAGAAGCGGAAGCTGTTCAGTGACATCCTTGAGTAAAAAAATACATATTTATATAATGGGTTAGTGTATTTTGCTATGAAATTGGATAAAATAAAACGAAGACCATATTCTGTATGTGTGTGCTAATTTTTACCTCAAAAAAAAAAAAAAACATGGATCCTCATTAGCACTGGTCAGAGTGAAATACAGTGGAAATATCATTTTACCTTTTTAAATAATCTGAAAATAATTTTAACAGTTTCTGTTCAGGTGCTTGTGGATGCTTTATTTTCTACGTAAGTTTCCTGACGTGACTGCATGCCTTGACCTCAGCTAAAAGAGGAGCTGCTAAACAAAACTGGCCATAGCAATAAAATAATTACATCATTCTGTGTAAAATCAGCTGATGAGTTTTTTTTGTTCAAACTATATGCTGTTTGACACCAAAAAAAAAATATTTTTGGTTAATTTTGAGAATTGCATAGTTTTTTGCTCCTGGGAACTTTGTCATTTTCTAGATGCGAGTGGATCCTAATGGCGTTAAATAGTTCTATACACACATTTCATTTGTACTATTTGATGTAAAGAGCAGCATATCCACTAGGGGGTCCTAGTGTAATGTTTATGAGTAGAGCAACAAGCTCTCATGTTAAAGACGAAAGACACACAGACTCTGATACAAAGATAAAAACAAGGTTTTTTTGCCATTGGTATTGCTGAATAACAATGACAATAACAAAGCTAATGCAGTATTCATGTATTGCATACATGTTAAATATGTAAAAGCGGTCAGACATTTGGGGGAAAAAATGTCGGTATGACGTAGATCTGAAAATGATCAGAAAATCTTTGAAGCTATAATAGACTTCTGTTCCCCTGAATGTTTTGCTTCCTCATAATTCCATAATGGAAACAAACAAATTCAGGATGTTAGAAATTGCTCTGTCCCTACCCAGCGAGCTCCTTTTGTCGCAGGCCTGTGGGACAAAGCATTAGCTTAGTCACAGAGGGAAACATTGATTATGTATTGATTTGAAAAAGGAAGGCCTTTATCTTGGCAGATGCTTTTCAGTAAAGAAGCACATGGCCAGGAAGCCATGCTGCAAGACAGCACGTCATCAGTGTGGGTACAACAACAAAGGCCACCATACCCCAAATACACTGTAATTAATTAACAGTTTGAGTTGCCCACACAGACAGCATGCAGTGTTCTATACTGGACATACTGTACCGACTCCCTGTCAGGTGTAGACCACCTTATATAAAACCCCCTGTGGTCCAATTTCTTTTTACATTCTTTTTTAACACACTTTAACAAATTCATTCCGTTTCAATCCCAAGATCTTAAAGCAAAATAGAAGCCATTGTAATTCAATCCAACACAGTCCTGTAATGAATTCTACCTTTTTAAAAATGTTGATACTGTGCTGAATCAACTGCATGGTCATTTTAAGGCTCTAGGTATTGTTGCTCTATTATATTGTATTTTATTGTAGGATGTTTCTAATATTCTTTGCCCTTTCACATTATGTGAATTAAGTGGAACAATATTAACATCTTTCAATATATTACAGTGCGATACATTAACACCAAGGTACCGTCTCGAAACAGAATGGAATTAAGAATCTGCATCTAAACACATTAAAAGGTTCCATATTGTAAACAGTGAAATTCCCATGTCTTTTTTGTATAATGCTGGTCAAGATGCCAATTAAATACTGTGAAAGTATCCAATCCAAAGAGAAATGCACACAGCCCTTATTCAGAAACTGTGCCTTTAAAAAAAGCAGTCAGGACTTCCGTACGGTTGTGATGTCACAACTATACTATATATTTTAAGTGCCACTACAGTGCCGTTACTCATTCCCAACTGTGATGACTATACAAAGACACCAAGACCAGAGATGCTGAAGACCAGGATAGGGTCGATTTCAATGTGAATTGCATACAACCTGGGCTATCAGCCGGGGCAGTTCGAATTATGTGATTGGTTGGAAATGAGTGGGGCAGTCGTCACAGGTCGCCGAAAAAAAAACACATACATTTTGTCACTGTGCTTTACGCTGGGTTTTCACCAGACTGTATAAAACTAGGATTTTCACAGGCAGCTTCAACAACAGCAGAGCGGAGCAGTTCAATTAATTTCCCAACAGTCCGCTGAAAGGGAGTGCTGTGATGTTCACTAGTCTGCCTTTTGCAGAGCCGTAGCGGAGTTTTACAGGCAAAACTGCCTGTAAAAACCCAGCTTTAATTCAATTTTATTTATAGTATCAAATCATAACTACAGTTATCTCAAGACACTTTACAGATAGAGTAAGTCTAGACCACACACACACTATAATTTACAAAAGACCCAATAATTCCCCAAGAGCAAGCATTTAGTGCAACATTGGCAAGGAAAAACTTCCTTTTAGGCAGAAACCTCGAGCGGTGAGGAAAAAACTTCCCATTAGGCAGAAACCTCAGACAGACCGAGACTCTTGGTGGGCAGTTGTCTGCCGGTGGCAGTTGGGGGTACGATGAACAGTGGCAATTATAGTCACAAAGATAATGGAACTATGATTAGAAATAGTAGTTGTAGTTCATGGCGTAGTAGGGCACTGCAGGACATAGCAGGACGTAGCAGGGCACTGCAGGGCGTAGCATAGCGCCAAGCAGGATCACGGCGGTGCCACCCTAATCCAAGGTAAACTGCGTTAGAACATAAATGTATTACAAGTTTTGTTTAATTCTCTCAGCACCGCTTACTTGTGCAAAAGAGCGTGAATAAGCGTGGCGGTGCCGAGAGAATTAAACAAAACTTATTTTTACTGATCAGGGTTCAACCCTCCTTTTGGAAATTCAAACCAAGCCAGTCAACACAGATCACCTGGGTCAACCCGGGGGCAAATCATAACAATTATCTTAAGTGCTAGAAATGGCCAGGGCTTTACACGTCATATTCAGTGAGCAGCTTGTCACATACTCGAGTCCAGCTGCATACCACAAGAACTTCTGTTATGTAGCTACTAGAATTTGTCATTGTACAGTAGGGAGAGAGAAATGAAGCTTATTTGGTTTGTTTCGCAGTGATTAAGCTCTAAAGCACAAATAACCACCAAACTCTGATTTTGTGCAGACTGATTTCTTCTCCTCTGCATATTTATTGCAGCAGCTGGAAAAGGAAGCAGGTTACTCTAGTATCGATTTTTGACTATTTTAGGACAAGGGGAGAACATTTCTTTGTTTGATTTTATCGAAAGTAAAGTTGGGCTTTCCTGTTGGCTTCACTACTCAATTACTCAAAAAGGACAGAGATAAAAAGCAAGAGATTTTCTCTTCCCAGCAGCCGCACTGAACTGCAGTCTGTTTGCTCCTGGGTTGACCCAGGTGATCTGTGTTGACTGAATTTCCAAAAGGGGGGTTGAACTGTGATCAGACAACCCTAGCCCAACCCTGGTAGGTAGTGGGAAAGAGGTATAATAGACTGATGTGAACAAAAATCTTTGTAATTGGTCCAGTATTGAGCGAGAACGCTCCGCGAACTGGGCTGCAATGAAACCCAATAAGGCAATTGTGCACCCTTGATTTTTGTCCACTAAAAGTGATTGTTTTTGCTACCGACAGGCTCAGATTGTTATTAAAAGTGTCTAACATTATCGATCTCACGAGGTATGGATATGGTGATTTAATGCAGGACGTATCATGAATTCCTGTTGCTCACTACGAGTTTGTGATTAATTAACACTTAATGGATCATCAATTAATGAGTGTTATTAACTCATAGTTACTCTCTGACTGTGCTCATTAACTTTGACTCTAAGTCACAATTTGCACTATTGCATGCCAAGCTTTGATCAGTTGAGTTTTAATGGCGGCCTCACATCAGGTGATAGCTAGTCTATATCCACGATGTTCCACTTCCGGGATTGGTCCGTTGCCGCCGGAAATTCTGCCACATGTCACTCTTTACAGCCGGATGTTACCTTCCGCTTTCTTTGTGTTGGAATTTTAAACTCCGGTCGATTTATGAGGACTATGGTTAACTGCTCCTCAGATCTCTGCAGGGCAAATCCAGACAGCTAGTTAGACTATCTGTCCAATCTGAGTTTTCTGTTGCACGACTAAAACAACCTTTGAACGTACACGTGTTCCACCAAAACAAGTTCCTTCCAGACGCTATTTTGCAAAAGGCACTTGGGGCTTCGTCTGGCGCTTAGCACGATTGTCATTGGTTTAAAGAAATGCCAATAAACCAGAGCACGTTTTTCTCCTATCCTGGAATACTCTGTGGACTAGCCAGACTCTCCTCCGCAGCGCTGTGGAGGAAGGTCTGGCAATGCGAGACTATGGGATAGCAGCACCGTCCCATGATGTTGCTTGGTAGCAGGACCAACCCCTGACAGTCTTTTCTCAAACCAATCCGGGTCTTACACCGAACTACTTGATTTAAAATGTGTGGTTGTGCAGGTGACAGAAAAAGCTCATATTTAAATATCTTGATGCTTTCACATCTCAGTAGCCTACATTTAGCTTGTAATTAAATCTCTGTCGGTTGTAGGCTAGGACCCAAGTGCAGAAAAAGGCGAGGAGTGTCCAGCAGTTTGAAATAATAATTTAATGAAAACACAAGGAGACTTACAAACTTGTAAGCAGGGCAGGTGAGTAAATCCAGAGACACGGAAGGAACGGGTAAAAATCCAGGAGCACAAAAACACACATGACGGGACTCTTCACAAAAGACAGACAACGAATGACACAAACGACAATCCACCAACAACAGACACAGAAAACACAGGGACTAAATACACAAGTAAACGAGGGATAACAAGGGGCAGGTGACGCAAGGGCTAGTGAACAGGTGAAAGATATCAGACAATCACAAAGGCGGGAAAACCAAAAGACAGGAAGTAAAACGAGACAACACATAAGGGAACAGAGAGACTTCAAAATAAAACAGGCGTGACACTGTGGTTTGGAGTTTTGTTTTACTAGTTTTTTTTCATACTTTTATTTTGATTTTACTAAACCCATGACCTTTCCTGTATGCAACATATTCAGGACAAACTTTACATTTTTATCCACTCTACTAACACTCTACCAATAGAAAAAATCAACAGTATGATATTAATTTCCAACAAACATTTTTGCATTGGGTAAAACATCAAACCGCTAGAGACCAATGATTGGGTATACTTTTGTGTTATTTAAATGATTGTAAATGCAGGTGTTAGAGATGAAAACATTCTTTTTTTAGGACATGAGGAAGGGGTATAATTTGGCAAAAAACAAACTTAGTAATAGTTCTGTAACTTAATAAGCTATTAGCGACCAAGGACCCACTACGTAATCTGCATGTGCTACAGTATGTTCCTAGCTAAAAAACAAAAGAGTTTGAGAAAGCCTGAGAATTTTTTCAGAGGAAGCAGAGATACAATACAGAAGGTCTGTGTGATCATTATTGTGATACCTCTGATTTAAAGAAAAGAGTTAGATGAGATTGATTCTTGCGTTGGTATCATAGACTGTATATTAATGGACAGCGCATGTGTGACGTCACTCATTGGTTTGTGGAGATCTGCTATCAAATGACAGAAACATTCAGCTTCAGAAAGCTTCAGAAACATTAAAAAGTTACATATAGTCACTTTACGTACATTACATAATTACATTACATTAAGTAACTTAAGTTTAGGTAAGTAACTGTTGACTTTTGGTTTGACACGGGACACAAACAGTTGTCTCTTGGGTGAAAGTCCTGTGTTTGTTTGGCCATGTATCCACCCCGACCTTCTCCCTATACAGACTTTGATTAGAAAAGTATAGTGATACGTCAAAAATGTATGACGTAAGTGTTTGCAACTAAGGTGCAGTCATGTTTCTTTTTCCAGTTGTTCAGACGTTAAGACACTAGTTTTACTTGATGCATTGCACTGTGTCCAACACATTCCTCATTACATCCATGTGAGCTAATGTCAAAATCAATACTAATCTTGTGATGGCATCTAGTTATAGTTTTATTTTGCAGAACACATGGTTTCCACTCACCTTTTGGCCTGCTATTAATCCACATTACTGGAGACGTGAGCATTGCATGAGGCATTCAGCCCATACTGAGGTCGATTTGTGCCTTCGTCTTCAACCTGCTATTAGAACCACTTGGCCTTATCTTTTACTCTGGGCTTCTTGCTTTGACCAAAACTGTTTTAATTACAGTACATGTGCTGTATTCTGAGCGTTGTATTCAAGTGATACTGGTCTAGCTCATTCTCGCTCCCTTTTGTTGTTTGGTTATTATAGGTCTGTGCATGTATAATCAGCTCTGTGCACTCGGGAGACAAAGCAGAGGAACAATGACCTTTGGGGTACAATGAGCCATTGCTTCTTAAAAAAACTAATCACATGGATTCCCCGGGAATTCAGCAATGCGTCCTCTAATGCCACTCAATGTCTGGCCATCACTGTAGCCTCCACATGCCCCAGTCTATCCCCAGATACACTACACAGACCACTTCCAATATTACCTCCTAACTGACATGCCTACACCCACGCCTCAGGAAAATATGCATCTCATTATTTGCGCACAGTGCTCGCTGAAAATAGTCTTCATTCGGTGCAAAGTGAGCAGTAAGTTCGACAGGCTTTCACTGGCACACAGTAGGTGGTTTTTCGTCTTTTAAGCTCCCTCTGTCTTCCCTGCTCTCGAGAAGTATTCTTTTGCCCGTGAATGCCCACAGAATGAGTCAGCGCCAGAAAGAAAAACAGAGAGAGGGAGGATTTCTGTCACGATTTGAGAGACTGATAGGGTGTCACAAAAATACATTGTATCATATTGTCCTCGTTTCCCTCTCTATTTCTTGCGGGCGTCCGTGCAGCTGTCAAATGTATGCTATTATCTGACAGTTATTTGACCTGTTTAAGGCTGATAAAAGCCATTACATGTCATTTTCTGGTCTGCGAGACATATTGTATAAAACCCTGGCTGTCTCTGTTTGAAGAGTTCGCCTTTTTAATTGTGTTTATCGCCATCTGTCTCATTCACCTGCTGGGGGAAAAAGTAAAAAATAAAAGAAATAAAAAAACTCTTCTTTCTGAAAATCAACATAAATATATAGGACATTTGAGATGCCAAAGGACTCTAGGACTCATCGTCTCCTTGACAACAGTCTCCAAGCAACCATTACTCCTCAAAGGATTTCTCCAACCCCATCTCTCTCTCTCTCTGACTCTTTCTCCTCAACCCCTCTGTCTCTATGCCAGTTAGCCTTCCTCTCAAGAGTCGTCCCATTTACCTACTTCAGATTATACTTACTGTACCAGCATCAATTGGCTGCAGGGAACCATGTTCTTGCTTTTTAGTGTGAGGTGCTTCTCTACACCTGCTGAAACTATGATGGCTGACAGAGATGTTTTCATAGTTATTTGTGCCATTATTTTTTGGAGACTCCTGCCAGTGCTAAAGGAATAGGATAATCAAGTATTGGTGCACTTAGCCTACCTGTTTAGTAGTGAGAAATCAAACCCCAAATCCTAGTAGGTCATTAGCTGCGGTACTCAATGCTAACATATATTATTACACACCATGTTAACCTATGGTGGACAACTATTGTTTTTATGGCTGTCGATCCAGAAATTATCTATGTAACTAACTTTGTTTTTGAAACATGTATTTCTCTTCATTACATTTTTTATGAAACGTTTGCACACTAACACTTAAAGCTATAGTGCGTAGTTTCTGTCTCCCCCATGACGAATTCTAAAGTAATGACAACAACACTGTTGGCATGTCAACATGATACAAGCCTTCCGTGATCGCGCATGCGCCCCCACCCCTCCTCCACGCAGTTGCTAGTAGCCAAGTAGGACACGAAGGATGAAAAAAACATGATGGAAGAGGTCATTATCTTCACTCGAGCTTCTGCGTGGGAAAGTCGCCGGACAACACAATCTTCTGAACATAGCCATACTGAGATATACAAAGAGAGTTGTGTGGAGACGATAGTCTTAATTAGCTTTGTAGCAACTAATTTGGCAATGGCTTGAATGCAACGGATGTTAATTAATATCAAAAAGTTGCGCACTAAAAGCTTTAAAATGTATTTCTGATTTTGTATGTCTACATTTGTGTATGCCCTTTGGTTGTGTTTTTTATGTAAGCTGTTACAGGTTTCTACCACACCCTCACATGTTTTTGTATTTCTTCAATGTAATTTGTAGTTTATGTTCTGTGAAACGAATAAACTAACCTATACTATGCCAGGTAACCAGCCACTGCTTAATTATTTGTTAGCTGTAGACAATCTCCTGTGTCTCCTATTGTAAAGTAACTAAAGCTGTCAGATTAATAGTAGAGTAAAAACAATATTTCTCTCTGAAATGTAGTGGAGTAGAAGTAGAAAGTGGCATGAAAAAAACGACTCAAGTAGTTAGTGCTGAAAACGTAGTGCTGGCTCTGTTGTGGGCGTTGAACTGGAGTCCATCACTTCAATGTCAGATAAAAGGACCCTGAACAAACTGCTCAACATTTTGGACAATGACTGTCATCCACTCCACTGCACTTTCACAAAGCAGAAGAGCATGATCAGCTCAAGACTACGCACACTGCCATGCACAACTGACAGACTGAGAAAGTCATTTGTCCCCAGGGCCATACAACTCTACAATGTTTCACAAAATGGAAGAGGAGAGAGGGACTTCTCTGCATAATCTGTCTGCCTCTCCTCCCTCTCCACCACTTCCACTACCTCATACAACAACAGTTATGTACTGACTGTCCACTGGCCCACTGTTTACTGCTTACTGTTTATACTGTTACACTGTTTACTGGCTATATTAGCCCATATGCACAACCCCTCCCTCCCTCCCTCCTTCCCCCAGAATGGACTGAGGTCTAACTTAAAACTTGAACAATGGCTGTAACCCTATTACTTCAAAACTCTAGCATTGACTGTTGACTTGTGTCTATCCTACTGTCTACTTTATTCCCTTATAATGCCCATATTTAAGGCTTAATGCTTATAATGCACATATTTAATGCTGTCTTTTTTAAACTTTATCCTTGCACTGCTATAGTTTTTATATTCCCATGTTTACATTATTATTATTACCAGAACACGTTAGCCTGGGAAAACCCTGACGAACTTCTGGCAAATTTGAGATTTGCTCTACAAGTCACTCTCAGTTACAACTGAGAAGGGTCTGATGTCAACCAGGCATGATCCGTCAAAGCCAAAACCACCGTTCATGCAAAACGTCATCATCAGAACAGCTTTTAATCGGGGCTGGTATTGACAAAGACTGATAGAACGGATCTACAATTTAAGCTTAGACAGTAGTGATTATGCTCTAGACAGCTAAATGATAGCGTATTGCTAGTGTCATTCATTCATTCATAGCCCCTTTGTGACTAGTTCTATCTATTGCACCCACTTAATTAAATCAGTTGCTAGTAGGCTTTGACTTTTGATAGAATGCAACTACAAAATACTCAAGATAGTCCGCAGACTTGTGAGTAGAAAAAAAGTGTTTTGTTTTTAAACTAGACTGCAGGGAACTATGGCCATTTTATCAACAAGTATGAGGTAAAACTGCGCAAAAATATATAATAATATAATATTAATATAATATATAAGACTATACCTGCTTCCATTTAGCTTTAGAAAGTGCTCCAAGTTCTCTTTTGTTTGTTATTTGATGTATAGTTGCTAGATATATTATGTTATACGGTCAGTTCACCCATATTGCAAATAAACATATTTAGCCATGCAGATATGTTTGCTTATACTTGCTATACTTTTTACAATGGAGGTTAACAAAAGAAGGGTTTTTTCCATCATTGGTAGGCACAGCATTTGTGGTCGACGCTCTCGTATGCGACAACAAATTACACGTTTCATATTCATAATATCTCCAGATCAATAACTTGTAACCTTAGAGACTTACTTTTTTTATTAGAAGAGAAATGCGCCATTTCACCGAGGTCTTCCACGCAATTCCATGCAAACCTTTTAAAAGTTTCTTCATCCAGCCTGGAACTACAGTGTCTTTGTACAATAAATCCATAATGATGAATCCATAAATCACTTAACATATTCTTCGATGTCTCTGCATCGCTTCAAGCTAGTGTCATAGACAAGTGGGTAAGCCTCTCTCTACAACACGTACCTCCGATGGCGCCATTTTGATGCGGGTGAGTGAACAAGCACTCACCCGCCGTTAGCATTCCATTGACTGACATTCATTTGGACGTCACTTTGACAGCAAATAACTTTACATCTGAAGCGTTGAAAGACTGTATTTGTCCATTGTTTATTTCTAAAGAAACACAACAATGTATAAAAGGCTCCATTACCTTGTATCTCACGTTATGGCTCCATAGCAGGCGTTTTTGTAAAAATAGGCTAACGATTGTGTCATACCCACGCGACTTTCTGTCGCATAGTAGAGAAATTACCGTATAGTACAGGAGAAGCTCGCAGGCAGTTTCGACTTACATTAGTTGTTTAAGTTTAATTACTAATGTTAACTAGCATTTTAGTTAGCAATAATTAGCCTGTGCTTATGTTATCTCCTTATCAGTCCCTCCAGGATTTCACGATGTCGCAATCGGGCCAATTCACGCATCACTGCGAATTTGGTGCGACTCGCAACTTCAACCAATCACAGCAGTCCCACGTGCACTCTGAGAGCCAATGACCAATGGGGAGTGAGAACGGGTTGATCATTTCCTTGTTTTTGATATGAAGACGAGACGTGTGTGTGACTCATTTACCAACAAAACGTACAGCAAAAGACCATGCAAACATTTCAGACCGTCTGATACATTTTAACATCAATGTAGACTTTAACGATTTAAAAGTCGCTGAAGTTGCTGTCGTTTCCATCCTGGCTGCCGGCTCTCTGCAGCGGGTGGGGCTATTGCTCCATGCCCCCCGCGACTGACGCTTGCACACACACAAACACACACACAGACACACCCGGTGGATGCAGGAGAAAAAGGAGATGAGACGACACGATGACCTAAATTGAGGACAGCTACGCTCGTTATTATAAGTGCAATGATAAGTTAAAGTCAGTACTTTATCAAACCGTATGAATGTGTGTCCCAGCCCAGGCCAGGATAGGAAAATAACTAACAACGTAAAGATCAACAACCACTGACAGATATGTTCAAATTATAATTAATAATTATAATTATAATAAATTATTATCTTTTGTCTTAAATCCACCAGCCATTTTCATATTATACCAACATTTACAGCATCCTGAGCCTTTTTGGTAAGGTTACTAGGAAAACTCAGCCAAGAGACCAGAAGACTTACAACTTTCAGACAGGTTGCTCACGTCACATCTACGTCTTCGAGCTCAGTTGGAGGCTGCGCAGTAACGCTCAGCCCTCACCGGAAAAGTGCTTCTAACGGCCTTCACTGGTCTCCGTCCAGAGCAACGGGATCTGTTGGTCCATTTTTCCTTTTACTGTCTATGGTCGTAGGTCGTAGCCCTATGTCGTAGCCGCATGGTCGTAGCCCCGTCCATCTTGATTTCCTGATTCAATAGGCAGCTGACCATGTCAACCAATCAGAGGCTGTTTTTCTGACTGTTCTTTGGCGTTTTACGGCAACCGCAATGTTTGTAGCTAGATGCTGCCACTTTCCCTCCTGTGTTACTTACCAAACATGAAACAAATGAGCTGAAATAATGATACAACAGCGTAAATGTAATAATTTACGCGTGAATTGTCATTTGCGCATTTGGGTAGTAGTAAGGAGTGTTTCTTTTATTTATTTTTATTTTGTTTTATTTTAGGCCTATGTGACTTTTTTATTCTTTTTTTTTTATTGACATGAAGTGATGTCAGGAGAAAGGCAGCTCGATCAGCCAATAGATAACCCTAACCTTGTATGGGCTTGTATGAAGTGTGTGTGTGTGTGTGTGTGTGTGTGTGTGTTCTTGTTTAACTATATTCATGGGGTCTAAGAACCGGGAATACAGACAGCTTTGTGGGGCCAAAATGCTGGACCCCACAAGTTTAAAGGGCTGTTTGAGGGTTAATACTTGGTTTTAGGATGAGGGATAGAATTAGGTTACGGTTAGGGTGAGGGTAAGGGTTAAGGTTAGGCATTTAGTTGTGATGGTTAAGGTTAGGGTAAGGGGCTAGGGAATGCATTATGTCAATGACAGGTCCCCACAAAGATAGTACCACACACTATGTGTGTGTGTGTGTGTGTGTGTGTGTGTGTGTGTGTGTGTGTGTGTGTGTGTGTGGTTTATGGAGCTTATGGACTATGGAAAAGGACTACGGGTTTTTCTGGGAAAGAAATCTAAATAGCTTTTATTTGTGTTAGTTACAGTGTTTATTTCTGTTTCCCCTGATTGCCAAGACTTGGGAGAACATCTCTGCAACATATGATTGCCCAGGTAGTCCTGGTTGTCTATAACTTGATTGTGCATCACAGGGTTGAGGTTATGCAAGCATTATTACACAAGGAAACCAGGTGACACAAACGTTGGAAAAATGGCTTAGACCTAAGAAGGTTACAAATTACATAAAAATAATTCCAGGGCAACATCACTTTTCCATCCAGTCCATGTTCTTGTTACTGACAATCCACAGACAGGAGCGGTTCTACACCATTTGATTGAAAAAAACATCTACATATTAGAACACAAGTGAGTTGAGACAGGTAGTTAAAAGTAATAACAGTTAAAATAGTTAGCTTGATATAACTAAGTTAGCTAATGGATAAATGGTTGAAGTAGACTAGTTAGCTAATGTAATGGATAAATCTGATCCATCTGATGAATGTAAGTCCAGATTTCACTCTCTTTTAGTTCTGTTGGTCTCTACCAACAGAACTAAAAGCTAGGTTTGCCTGACAGAAAAGGTAGGGAACCACTGCCATAGTTAAGAATCTGCTGCTGGAGACACCTTTTGGTTTTTACATTCTCATCTTTAAGCTGGGAACTTGACAGATCATCCAAAACGCACGTGTTCTGTTCTGTATTTTGAAATCAGGACAGTTTATATATCGCTTTGTCTTGGTTCATATTCTCCCAAGATACAATTTATTTTCAACCTGTGATTTTTTTTACAGCTGACAAAATGCTGACGTTGCATCTTTTTGCTGCGCTGTCCTAAATGGAACAACTGTCCTGAGAGACCATGTCACAGTTCCTAGAGAACCTGTGAATCATCTGATGACCTGTCACGCCATCCCTCCACCTAGTCACGGCTGTAATGAGACATTCATTTCATAACGTTATAAAAAAAGAACAAGACACTTGTTCAGGATGTCAAACAATAAATGAATTTATTCTCAGTGGAAAGACGAGAGTGCTTAGTAGACCGTGACAAACAAGTGAGAATGTGTCAGTGATGCTGCCACGCTTGACAAGATATCCAAACGTTTCCAGAACGTTCTCTTTTGGGTCACCTTTGTGGTCAGCCCCCCACAGTATTCAGTCTCAACATACATAATAATGCCAGTGGGTAAAAAGAGAAAAAAATTAAAAACATCAAACAGCCACAGGTAGATTAGGTTTTCTCTTGTTTGTCCTCCTGTGCTTCAAGAACATCTCTGTGTTCTGTGACTCAGCATCCATTGAAGAAAAGTTCAGTCTGCACGTCTTATTCCTCATAGCCACTTTGACCTTTTTACTTTCACTCCACATCTTTCAGTAAAGGGTTCTTTGTGCTGATCGCTCATGAGGCATTCAGCGGAAATATGGCTTGGGCGCTGATTTTTTTAGCCTTGTATAAAAATCACAGATGGACGTATGCCATTGGTGGTATCATCAAACACTTCAAAATCAGTACGGGACACAAAGGTGGATGCACTGTGAAGAGTGTGGCTAAAAAATGCGCACACAAGGAGCATTTTGTTTCATATAAATAAAGGGTCTTGCCTTTGAGATGGCATTGCTAGAGACACTAGCTGGATTGTGCATTAGCTATTGGCTACTGAGGTACCGTCAATCCAGTGTCATGGAACTGTAAATCCTACAGGGTCATGTCTTAGATCGTCTACTCGGCATGCTATAAAACAGGGTTCACAATAGATATACATTAGATTGCTATCAGTCTCTACATAATCAGTGCGTGCTACTTGGGTGTGTGTTTATTTGTGAGCCCCCTCCCGTTTCGCCACAGTTAGTGTCCAATCAGCATCTTGATGTGACTCTCTCCACTGTTACTAATTTTCTCTCTCTTTGTCTCATCAGGTAATAAGTGCTCGCTGATTCACCCAAGCTGGAGCAGCAAATCAAGCACACCTCATGATCTGTTTCTCTGTTGTTCTCTCCAACCTGGCCTCTTTCTCTTTCAAAGTTGGTTTCACTGGCGACCCAGGCTGATTTCGGCTCTATCTAGGCTATCCAACTTTTTCTCTTTCTTTCTCTCCCTTCTCTCCTTTTCTGACCTTAATCTGCCAATGCTCATCTGCTCATCCCTACTATCTTCCATTTTACCCTCTTCTTCTCCTCCACATCATTAAATCTGGTGTGTGTGTGTGTGTGTGTGTGTGTGTGTGTGTGTGTGTGTACATATGTGGGAGTGTGTATGCATGTGTGTGTATCACAGTGCACTGAGGTCGTGGCAGGAGCGAGACTTCTGGCGGAGGATCTTGCTGCCCCGGTGGCGGCTCATCTCCCTGTAGCGCCCCCGATCGCGGTCCCGCTCTCGACCATACGATACCAGCCCTGACAGGAAGCGCTTGGCCCGGCTGGTCAGGCTCTCCCTGCGGCCCGCCCCTGGCTCGCCGTCGGTCCACCCGGGGCCCACGCAGTCGCCCCTTGCAGTCCGAACTGCAGCCTCCAACAGCTCGTTGGTACCGTGGTCCAGGGAGGCTGAGAGCTCCATGTAGAGGCAGTCGAACATCATGGCACTGGATTGGGCCTCTGGTGAGAGAGGGGAAGATGTTTGTGTGGCGCACATTTTATATAATTGAGGCTTCACACACTGGCAGCTGCAAATGGCAATTAGAGGCAGCAGTTTGAAATTTAAGGACATTGGATCATGAATCCAAACCATCCACAATCTGTTAAAGACCCAGCTGCTGTGTGATGTGTATCAGCATCACAATACCTCTGGATTAACAGCTCACTCACGGGTCTTTGGGAGACTCTATTAGAGTCTTTAGTGTTACATCTGTTGCCCCAAATTGTGACAAATTGAGACAATCTACAGCATCTCACTGTGTGGGGAAGGGACACTCCTCTCTGTTTAGAATGCTTTTGAAATCTTGACTAATAGCCATCATGGTGAAAGAGAAATAGTCATAAAGGGGAAAATATTTTATTGGGATTGTGATTTCTTACAATGGATACTACTGCCAAAGGAGTCTGGTGGCTTTGAAGAGAGCATAGATAATGGCTTCAGCTCCGCGTCGGAAAGGGCTGTATGACGGCAAGGTAAAGCAGTCAAAATATTCCAAATGTAGCATACACTTAAACTGATATATTTCTAGGTGGGCCTTTTTGTAGGTGGCTAAAATGACTACATTTAGGCTAGCTGGTGCCCCTGTCCACAGCAGGATAAGGACAGGTGACTAAACGTGTTGTTGATAAGCCTCAGTATCTCAGCTCAAAGCTCCTGTTTGTCCCTGGTCAAACAAGCCTGGATGATAAGAAAAGCTAACAGATAAAGAACAAATGGGCTTCAATGTCTGCTCAAATAGCATTTTTTTTCAATTATACTTCAGCTTTTGTTGATTGCCTCTGCTCTGCTCTCTCAGAGCCAGTCTCCGAGCTCTTGAGCAGATGTGTACAGAAACAGCTTTTAAGGATTATTATTGGTATTCATAATAACTGCATGAAACCTACACTGCAACACAAAATGACCACAAAGTGTTGGCGGCTGGAAAATGTCGCTGCTATAGATGACTTTTGTGTTGTGTAGTCAAAAGATTTTCACTGAAAAATCTGCAGGAAAAAAAAGACCCAGGTTGTAAAATCAGAAAATGTTCTGGCATGGTTAGATATAACAATCATAATTCAAGGTCCTCTTGTAAACTTTTTTCCGACGTTCTTTATCAGTCGATGGAGTTTGCTCAGCTGTCATGGAGATAGATCTGTTGACAAAGGACAGAGCAAACGAACTTCAGAAAAAAAGTAAGCTGTACCTGAAGATGACACTACTAAATACTCATGCCTCGTTAAACCTAAAGCCTTGTTAATATCCCTAACTATGGTCATTGCAATGTGACATGCTATTCTGGTTTTTGGTGTGGCTGCATTTACACGGCATGAACATAAATCATATAACACAACTTTTACAATAAACAGAATTTTGATCTGGTCAGAATAATCCAGCCACAGCTGTCGTCCCATAGCAGTGTCACCTAATAGTGGGTGAGGTAAGAGAGAGAGGAAAAAAGACAAATCCCAAACCAGGTCAACTGGACTTGTCCTAATGAAGCTCAAGCTTTCATTCACGTCTCTCTCTTTCCTAAACTGATCAGCTGATTCGGGGCGTTCACTCTTCAAATTAAACCAACCAGAATTGGCCATTAATTCCATGAGCCAATCACATCATAGCATCCCTGCTTTAAATCTGTTCTCTCTGCTGCCGTCAGTTGTCATTTCAGGCAAATCGTGCAACCCTCCTACTCCCCTTTCACCTCCGGTCATCGTCATCCACGGCACCCTATAGGTCCCCCTCCGGAAGACCGCTCCTGTACATCCATCCAGTCTTCAGGCTCTTTCACCACCACCAGTGTTTAGACTCCATCGGGGGATATACCCACTATTGGCTTCTCTACCCCTTATAAAATTATTTACATAGCAATGGAGTCTAATCGCCAAAGACTATGTACATTTCAATATCGTGTGATGTGATGAATAAATTTATATTTTTTTTGCACCTTTCAACGAAGTCTCTCCTGATTGAAATAGCTACGACAGCTGATTAAATTAAACCACATCTTTATAACCTGAAACTGAGGGAAGAGAGGAAAGGAAAGGAGATGAAAATTAGGAGAGGAACGGTAAGTATTAAGCATGAGAGGAGAGGAGAAGTGTGCAGTCAAGGAGACAAGGAGAGGACAGGAAATGAGGAAATAAGGGGAGAGGAGAGGAGAGAAAACAATGAGGGGACAAAAGGAAAGGACAGTAGAGAAGAGGAAAAGCATGAGAGGAGAGGAGTCACGATGAGAGAGACCCGAAAATGAGGAAATAAGAGGAGAGGAGAGTAAGAAACAAGAGGAGAGGAGACAATGAGAGGACAAAAGGGAAGGGAAGGACAGCTGAGGAGAGGAAACAATGAAATAAGTTGAAGGAAACAAGAGAGAAGGGGAACGGGAAAATTAAATGAAACAAAGAAGAGAGGAAAGCAGAGGACATAAGACGAAACAATTAAGGAGCAGGGAGGAAATAGAGCAGAGAGAAGACAAGAAGAGGAGAGGAAATGTGGAAATAACAAAAAAGAGCAGAGGAGATTAAACAAGGAGAGGAGAAGAAAGCAAACAAGGAACAAGGAGGGGAGAGAAGGAAACAAGAGAGAAGAGGAGAGGAATTGAAATAAGATGACAAGATAGGAAATGAGAGAAGAACAGAACAGAGAAGCAGAGTGGAAACCACGAAAGGAAATAAGGAGGGGAGGGGAGGAAACAAGAAAGGAGAGGAAAAGAGACGAGATGAAAGAGACAAGATGAAAAAAGTAATGTGTGAAAAGAAAGTGTGACAAGTAAAAGGAGAAGAGGAGGCAGAGGGCCACCCAAAGATCCCTGTGTGCTGACAAAGAGAAAGCAAACAACAAGTTATGGAGGAAGAGACAGACGGCGTAAAGTGAGAGAGACATTCAGACAAATAAGAAGAAAGATGTGAGACACAAAGACAGACGAATGAGACGCTGAAAGGAGAGGACAGGCAAGACGTCAGATCAAATGAACAAGCAGGAGGAGAGGAAGGAGACAGAAAGAATGCCGACTAAGCGAACTGAGCCAGAGTGCATATTCATCAAAGCCCTGAGGAGCAGGGCCACACCAAAGCCATATTGAGCAAATGACAGTGTATCACTGTGTGTGTGTTACAGCTGGATAGAGATATGTAGGGGGGGGAGGTGAGAGATAGCAGAATAAAAGTGTCACTGAACATGCCATAAATAGACTTTATGACTTCAGCACTCTGCGCCAGGGCCCAGCGGCTCAGGATGTTAGCCGGGCAGGCCAGTCAGCCTCCTCCGTCAGGCTCACATATCAGAACGACTACATGTGGTCCATCCAGAGAGAAAATAAGAACATCATTGTCAGGCGCCCCAGGAACAGAGGAGGAGCATTTCCATATTGCTGACCACGTCGCTGCTCCTGTTTTATGAAGATAGTATATGCTGAGTATAGGCATCTCTCATTATTCATTCCTCACCTCCCCACCTCCTCTTTCCACTCATGTCATTAAAAATACACCAACGCAATGACTGAACTTGAGTCAACAGCGATGTGCAGTCACCGATGCACACAGATTTTACACTTGCTGCCTCTGTTTAAATTACACAACAAAGCCAACCAAACAGGATTTGACCCCAGACTGTGGTTTCCACACATCCAGCGAATAAACACACACTCACACACACTTTTCTATTTTTATTGTCCTTGTGAGAACCTTCGACTGACTGTATTCTTTCTCAACTGTCACCATTACAAGACTGAAGTTAATCTAAACGCATGGCCCAACTTGTCCTATACAACTAGCTTGAACCTTAAATCATACCGTTAATGAAACCTTAATCTTGTTAGAACTCATAATCTTAAACTCGACTCCTTGTAGGATTACACCAAAAAAATCAAAGGGTTAAAACAATAATGACTATACAAATTATGACTGTGCATTTGTTTTTTTTAATTACAACTGCTGATTATTTTTTCTAAATACACGGTATTTAAAATCTTAAAATTTGAAAAAAAATATTCCTTTATGTTGAAACCACTAAATAGAAAAATATTGCAAACACATATGATTGCCTCTGTAACATATTATTTTGGAGACCCTGTCACTTCCTATTTTGATCACATGTTACGTGGCCTCATGAAGCATCCGTCACCTGGTATTGTGGATTTGACACCATACTAAATATGGCCCTTCCTTTTAGCTCTGCTTCAGCCTTCACCAACTCCTGAGGAAAATATCAGGGACTTCTCAGCTCTCTTTGTCAGCTACTCATTTACTTTGACTCTCTGCTGTTTTGTGATGCTGGTACACTTGGTTAGCTGAGCTTGTTGGCAGTGATTTTATATGGGGGTTTACTGAGCAGGGTCTCAGTCATACAGCCTATGTCTATCTACTATTGGAAAATGAAAAGAAAGAGCTTAAAGTAAAAGCGTGGTAGAGCTGCAGAGATGAGGGTGGGTTCTCAGTGGGTTGACTAGCAATCTTTTCACATTACAGGGAGTCATTTGACTGGTCTGGATGAAATCTCGTGAGGAGTCATTTCAATTTATTTTTTATCGGAAATTTGAGTTCACCTTTGGTCACAGACAATTTCTGCAATTGCAGGTGAGAACATTTACCTTTAAAGCCTTTCAGGACCAGCAGCAGTGGTTTAGAGGGGTAATTTAGCAATTTCTGAATAGACACTATGAAGGGCAGAATTTGACAAAACGGGCAGGCCAGGATCATCTTCTATAGAGTGCTACTGTAAAGAATAACCTCTTTCATACTGGCAGGTCAAGATATTACAAAAAGGGGACAAATCCGGCGCAAAATGAACCTCGGGGTTAATAACACGTGTACCGAGTCAACCGTTCTCTGATATATGTTTTCATGCTAATCGAACGACGAACGCCGTGCAACCAGTAACCAGTAACATAGCTCAAGCGCGGTGTTCGTCGTTCGACTGGTCATGACTGTTTTCCCAAGATGGCGCCAGCCTGTACACAAGAACGGTAGTCTTTCTAAACTATCTTTTTAATAAGCTGTCTGTACACTTACAAAGTTCTCAATGCTTCAGTTTACCTGTAGGGACCCTCATTATGCTACCGTGGAAGTGTGGTGCTATTTTGAGCCTCGTTAGTGGTATAGAAATAGCTATTTCTTTTACTTTACCTTTGCCCTGACGACTAGCGTTATAAGGTAATTAGCGGTTTGCGATAAAACTGGTCACATTCGATTAGCATGAAAACAAATCCCAGAGAACGGTTGACTCGGTACACGTGTTATTAACCCCTAGGTTCATTTTGCGCCGGATTTGTCCTTTAACATCACCTCAATGATGTGTGGAAAAACCAATGCATTGATGTCACACTAGCTATACAGCCTCCCTTTGTAAAAAATATCCTCTGTCTGAAGGTCTAAAAACTCAGTGGTTCTTTCAAGGACAGCAAAACAAGCCCCACTCTCCGCCAACACACACATAATGCGTTCCACACATCTCTTTGAACCGAGTCTCCCGTTCATACACACACACCATTCTCACACATTCCATTCCCTTCGTCACTCCTCTTCTCGTCCCTCTTATCGCAGTCCTCACTACAAAACAACCGCGCAGACATCAGGCAGCGAGAAGATGGAGAGACATGAAGTTGTGCATCTGCATGTTCGCTGCGTTCAAGTACATACAGGCAGTTGTGCATGTATGGCGAGTACAAAGATACATAAAGATAGTAAGAGCAGCGGCGTCCTGTAAGAGGGAGATAATCCCAACAGAGATGTGCCATCTGGAAAATAACAAAACCAAGGACCCAAGGGACACAGAGAAATGGAGCCCCTCCAGAGGATTAGATAGGGAGGGATAGGGTAATGTTTGCAACAGCAGCAAAAGATGTGTTTTTATGTTTGATAATGTGACAGTAGATACATTTACAAACCAAATGTATACTGCAAGTACACACAAATTGCAAAGATGACTGTAAAGTTTAAATGTATATACCATATAAACTTTGGATGCAAGTCAAGGTTAAACTGTGCTGTCAGTCTGTGCTCCTTCTCAATACAGTCACTTTCTATTTGAAACATTAATGGAATCCAGACAGTGGGATGGTCCGCTAGAGCTACATAAAAGAAAATCCCCATGAAGTCCAGCAAAAGTATAATCTGCTTTTGGTCCGATCTTGGTCTGATTTTTAAGCATCACTAAATGGATTCAGTACAGCATTGTGTGTTTCTTCTTCAGTGATTTTTCTGTTTGCCAAGATCTTGCTTCAGTGTATACACATGCCTATAAAATATTCATGCCCATGGACTTTTATAGTCTACTGAATGCACACATGTAGTGAATGTTTTCACTGATTAGTTAGCAGGCTAACATTTGCTTATTCGCACAAAGCACCGCTGAGGCTGATGGGATTGGGCTTATTTGGTCATGGACAATTGAACATTTTGATCTGATGATGGCTTTAGATCAGGGGTGGCGAACCTGTGGCTCTTGAGCCGTATGCGGCTCTTTGCCTGCTCCTGTGAGGCTCTTACTGTGTGGCTGGGGGCTGTGTCATTGGTTGATTGTTGTTTTTAACTTTTCTGAAACATACAGTATTTCAGATAAGTAAAAAAAACACATTTGAATGCATCTGCCAATACTGCCAATACATTTGCCAGTTATTTAAAAATGGAAAATAATGCAGCAGAGTTTTGAGGACAGATTCTGCAACCTGAGGAAAAACAGCGGCCACAGATCACCTTCCTCGTTAACCCTTTCACTGCTGAATCCGACTGTTTGAAAGCCCCTTTAGTGACAAATGATTGAGAGAGTTGCTTCGAGAGGCCACAGCCGAGTTCAAGCAAGACCTGAAAAGGACTGTGGATAACAAAGACTGTCAGGTTTCCCACTGAGTCAATCTAAGTGAGAAAAAAAACTATGAAAACTGCTATGTATTATGACTGTCATCAGATCTGGAAGACACTGTTGCTGTTGTAGTGTGGATGTGCCTGTGTTGTGTGGCTTTTTGCTATGGTGCGTTTTTTTTTGTGGCTCTTTATACCTAACTGGTTGGCCACCCCTGCTTTAGATGAAAAGTTAGGGGATCACCATAGTGATTACAATTCATCCTGTTGGGGACATGTCTGGACCAAATATGGCAATCCATCTAACCGTTGTTGAGACATTTAATTCAAAACCACATGTCAACCTGCTGTTGCAGCTATAAAAGTCAGAGATCATCAAAGGATTACATTATGATTCATCCGAACAAAATTTCACAACAATCAATACAATATTTGTTGAGATATTTCAATCTGGACCAGAGTGGTGGGCTGAGAGGCCATCTGACTAACAGCCCCAATGCTAGCATGGCTAAAAAATACTGTCCTGTTTTGTATCATGGTGGGATTGGCTAGCCACATCGCTGCAACAAATTACTAAAGAAAAGGACACAGTTCGATTAGTGCGTAGTTTCTATCGCCCCCATGAGCAGGGGCGGGGCTAGAAGGGGGGCACGGGGTGGCCCGCCCCCCCTGACAGATGATTGCCCTAGTTGGAGCAGGGTTTCCCGCAGCACTTCGTACCGTCAAAAAAACAAAAAAGTATATGAGCGATATCCGCCATGTTACTCGGCGTCCCATTTTCTCCCTTTCATTCCAAACCACAGTTGACAACCTGCAGGTGGAGGCGGTGGAGACAGGCTCAGTCTCGCAAGCGGTTTCAGGAAAGTGGCTGCATGTGTCCGACAATGCACAGAACAACGGTACAAGCCTACAGCTGTCCGTGGACACAGAGTGAGGAAAATATGTCAGCGTTGCGCCAGTGTTTGTGTGTGTGTGTGTGTGTGTGTTTGTGTGTGTGTGTGTGTGTGTGTGTGTGTCGGCCCGCCCCCACGAAGCTCCGATCTGCAGAGGAGCAGAAGCTGCACCTTTGCCAAAATGAAGACTGAAAAACAGAACTATTTTGGTACAAACATTTACTCGCCATGTGGCAGATAGCCATATAGATAGATTTAATTTATTAATTATATATTATTTAAATTGAATATTTAGTGTTAAATAATTGTTAAATGTAGTACAGAGTCTGTAGTCTATCGCACAAACACTCGAGGAATGCTGCAAACATTTGACAGCCAGTAGGCTATGAATTGCCTGGGAGAACATACGTGTCACAAACGGCAATTCCACAACTGTACAACAGCGTGAAAGACGACATACTAAAGGAGATCAAAGACATATTGTGGATATTTAAAATGTCTTCCAGTTCCAGTGTTAAATATTCTTTAGAAATAAAAGTGTATTGATCTTTGAAAAGGTGTACCTGCATTAGATGAAAATGGTCTCGGAACGACAATATTATCGTTTATCGCAATAATTTCTTGGACAATTTATCGTCCAGCAAAATTTGTTATCGTGACAGGCCTACTTGTCACATGACCAATTAATTAGTTTCCATGATGACTATTCAAAATTCTGATACGCTGACTGATTATTGGTCCCCCCCTGTGCCACCCCAGTTTAAAAATCCTGGAATCGCCCCTGCCAATGAGGAATTCTAAGTAATGACAACAACACTGTCGGCGCGTCCACATCATACAAGCCTTCTGTGATCACGCATCACCCCCACCCCTCCTCCACGCAGTTGCTAGTAGCCAAGGAGGACACAGAGGATTAAAAAAACATGATGGACTCTTCTGAAGAGGTAATTATCTTCACTCGAGTTTCTATGCGCGAAAGTCGCCGGACGACACAATCTTCTGAACAAAGCCATACTGAGAAATACAGAGATACTGTGGTGTAGAGCTGATAGTCTTAATTAGCTTTGTAGCAACTCATTTGGCAATGGCTTGAATGTAACGGACATTCAATAATTTCAAAAAGTTACGCACTAAAGCTTTAAATAGTCAATGCAGTGTTTGGCCCGTAAATGTCCGAACAAAGTAATAAAACAAGACTAATCAAATACTTTGTGTTTTATATTTGTTCCCAACCTGGTCACTTCGTAAATTAGTTTTTCTGTTTATCATTCTCAAAAAGCCTAATTACACCCCTTATGTTTCAATGCGGTAAATCAATAAAATATAAAAAAGCCATGGGGGTAAATATATTTTAAAGATATTCTTTATTTCCATCACTTTAATAGATTATATCATTTTCTCCCCACAAGGAGTTTACCAACAAAGCATATCCCTGGATATTGTAAACAGTGAGGAAATTGAAATATAATATAGATGCCAAGAGTCTTTCTAATGGAGAGATTGATGTCGGCTTGGAGGAAGATAAATGGTAAAATACCAGGGCAGAGAGACGAATGAGCCAAGACAGAGAAAGACAGAAAAGAGGGTAAAAAGAAGTGATAGATGAGATATTGCACAAAGCACACTACCATTGTTCTCCATGGGAAAATGTATATGTGTGCCTAACTACACAAATATCAACATATCCATTATAACCAGCAGAAAAAAAGCGTCAAGATTTACCATACAGCTCACTGTAATTACAAGACATTTTCCATTTGGAGAGCTGCTTGAAAGGCAGAAGCGAACAAGCTGCAGAGTGCATTTCAAATTGTGTGTGTTTCCTCTTTTGCATCATTCACCCAGCAGTCTGGCATTTGTTCGTCATTGCTTGTGTCTAGTGCAGATGCAAACTAAGCGTTTCCTAAGCTCCCAGCCCTCCTTGGTTAGTTTTGCTATGCCTGTCAAGCCTTCAGTTCTCGCACAGCACATGTGTTATGCAGTTTATAATGATAACATTTGCAGCTTTACCAGTAAAAATTCATAGTCATTTTTGAAACAACAGGTCCTTTATATTAGACAGAGGTAGTCAAAAATTAGATTCTCATTTTGTAGATGCCAACTTGCCGATTTTGTCCGCTGAAATGACAACAGTTGGCAGATTTTATTAGCTGTAGCTAGCTAGCTAATTAAGCTAACATTAGCTCCATGACTTGGTTGAAATGTTTTCAGCTGAATCATTTTAAAATAAGAAAAAATTTGGTGAACAACATGCTGTCACAGACAATAATTTTGGCTAGGGTTGCAAAGTGTAAACTTCCAAATCCAATAAAGAACAGGACAGGGCTGCTAACATAGCATCTAGGACCACCTTTCACACAGTAGGGAAAAACTACACAGTGAATTGTGAACAGGGCTTTCTGTCTTTCTATACATAGCCTGTAGCCCCACAAAATATAGGTTTGGCTGTGAAAGTAATGTTGGGTTAGGTTTCGATTGTATATAGTAAGCAAATTAGCTGGACAAGCTAACATTTGCAGCCTGAGCAGATAAACACATTCCTTGCATTTATGCCTGTGTTTTGGTTTTGGAAAGGCGAAAAGAATAAGAATAAGGTCCGGAATGAGTTTTAGTACAGTGGGATCATGAGAGTTGTTGCCGATGAAAATGTATCTGACACGATTCAGGCATTCAGGGGTTAACATTAAGTCACATTTATTCATGTTATTGTATGTCATTTCATTCTAATGAAAGAGCCTGAGTAATGTTAGCTAATGTAACATTTACTCACTAGCTTACTTTTAAATGAGTCGACTACCCATACTGTAGCTAATGTTCGGTGGTGAATTCAAACGTGGGGTAGCCCAGCGCTGTTATCCGTAATTATACTAAAAATAACTTAATAAGTGTGAAACGTTGGTTATAACATACAACATAATTTTGTCTAGTACCCAAACGTTGCCAGCTATTACATTTATTTTTGCAAGTTAGTGTGCGGGAGTTTCTTTGCAAAGTTGTCACAACATGTCACAATAGCACATCATAGTAAGATATTGACAGTTACAAAGCAAAAAAAAAGAAGCAAGTACTTCCCATCCCTACTAGATATGGTTGCTATGATTGGACAATCGCTGTTTTGGGAGAGGTTCGGAAAGGGCCAGTTGCATTCATGTATGACAGGTTTACATTACAGACACTGTACTTACCCTCTGAGCTGATTTCACGGGAGCGGACAAGGTCACTCTTGTTGCCCACCAGGATGATTGGTGTGTGTGGCTGGGACTCCCTGAGGAGGAGGCGGAGCTGGGCGGTGCGGTGGAAACTTCGCCTGTCAGTCACTGAGAAGACCAGGATACACACATCACACTGTAGAGTGGACAGGTCCTGGGGATACAAACACACACGTGCACATTAATAAAACAACACCTCAGTGCAGCAGATACTGCATAAAAGAGAGGTCCGATGACAGGTGACTGGGTGTTGGATGTCAGGTAGCTACACATTATGAAAGCTCATTTACATGCTACATCAACAAATTAACAATTTGTCCTTGAACATATTTAAAGTCAGATTCATCCTTCCAAGTCCTTGTTTTGTTGTGCTGGAGCTTATAGCTACTGAAAGGACATCAATGTCAATGCCAGGCAGGCAGCACTCAAGTTTGTATCACTGTCCCATGAGAGAACGCAGAGGAGGCTTTGCTCAACTTGACTGTACACACGACATGCTTCACATTGAATCTCCTGACCCTTTTAACAGTGACCACGAAACATCCCATCGGGGTTTCCTGTCACAGAGGCTCAATTAGCCCAAGTGGTTCTTGCAGAAACAGCAGCCTTAAGCTGCCTATGACCATCTTTGTCCTCTCCTGCTTTCTCTCCCTGATTCTGTGAGCCAAATTGACACATTGGACTCAAGGTGGTTCACAGGTGTAATATAGGTCATGGCAAAGTTCTCAACTAAAGTCATCATATCCAGAAAGCATTAATGGCCAAATCCCTCCCAGCTCATCATTTGTTGACATAATTATTTATCAGTCACCTAATTTGGTGAGTGATACTAGATGCAGGGAGGGACATTGCCATATGGTTCAGGTTGAAGTTAAATTAATTCCCTGTGGTATTGAACTACAAAGTCAAATGCAATCCAATTTTGGATTTGAGTCTTAAGTCTGTGGTCATGAGGATCATGTATGCACCATTTGTGTCGCAGTATTGTAGCTTTTTATATGATTCACTGTCTTTGTTCAGAATATGGCCAAGAAACATCAACCTTTTATTATGTGGTTCCTCATATTCCCCTTAAAACTGCACTAATACATATTCAGGCAGAAACCTTGTATCTCCATATTTCATCATTGTTTTTTGTTTTTTCATAAATCAGTGCTAATGCTCACCCTTTACGTCTGTCTGTGGGTTTTACAAATATTTAACCAATGAAAAGTACTAAAAGAGTTTGTGACTAAATCTTGTAACTCCATTGGATCCTCAAACTGTCGAACACAGCAGAGCTGAAGGTAAACAGTGACATGGCAACTTTGTCTGACTTTGTCTGACTTTGTCTGAGATAAATAGCTCAATAAAATGTTTTCAAATTAGCCTTTTTTCATGTGCTGAAAAGTAACAGTATTGGACATACAAGGTTTCCGCTCAACAGCGACTATGTGTTATATGAAAGGCGTCGCTCATAGTGACAAATCATAAAGAATTACCACCCAACTTTACAGTTCCCCTCAGCTCAACAGAGCCTTTTACCACCTATCAGCTCATTGTTTTGTTTTTATGGCTTGAAACTTTACTGTTTGTCTCACTGCCCTCATCAACCCTGTACTATGCAGCTGTTTTCTGTGAAAGAACTAGCTGGTTAATTTTGTCCAGCATTTAGCTGCTAAAGAGGCAGATATGTCCCTCTGGAGTTAGAGGAGACCAAAAAGGAGGTAAAATAAATTATTTTTTACCATTTTTTTGAATATTGGCAAAAAACATGACTCCAAATAAATGCTAAAATTGTCTGCTGGATGGGTAAATAGGCAACTGCTTGCTTACATGTAACTGTTGTGTTTACAGCGTATTCTACTGCCAAAACGCATCTAAAATCTATCTAATACTGATTTATAATCCCCTTAAAGAGTGTGGGACATTTACATATAAATGAACGTTCGTCACATTAAAGCCCTTGCCAAACGAGTCCACACAATGCTGATTAAGCCTTTTGCCGCCAAGGAAAGCTCTCTGTATTTCTCAGTATACCGGAGTTGTTATGTCCGGTGTCTGTGGCGACATTATGTCGCTGGCACACCCAAAGCAAGGCGTTTTACGTCAACCAGCAGGAGAGACCATAGTGACAGAGCAGCAGCAGCTAGGAGTATGGCAGAAGCTATGAAGAAAAATCCTAAGAAGCGTCCAAGAAATGTTTCTGGAATGGATGCTCCAGATAAAAAAGAAACTCGGTGGAAGGATCATAGTAAAAAAAAAAAAAGCACTCCTGGGGGTGGGGAAGATGAGTCAGGCTTACCTGCAGGCATACATCATATGCGTACATTGACAGTGTTTGTGTATTTACTCTCACCGCCAGAGGGGGGAGACAAAAGTTCTGTACTTCAGCTTTCAATAAACTCCAAAGTTACCACATTTAACACATTAACACATTTGTACAGAACTTTGTTTTTTTTTGTCTGGAACCTCACATCAAATGGAAAATATTTGAAGTTTTGCACAAACATTTTAATTGACCTAATTCATGACAATTTTGACTTTTTCACAGCCTTGGCATCTTCTCTATACTTTATGTTTTTAGGTTCTGTGGATTTAGCAATACTACCCCAGGCCAGTGGGGTTGAAGAGGTTAAAACAAAAGACATTTGATCTTAAGTTGGACAAGCACAATCGATCAAACTATTTTTCACCCAAAGACAGAAACCTGAGACCAGACTCCACAGTATTATGCCAGTCAAAGTCCCGTTCTCCTTCGATTGAGTAGAGACCCATTATAGAATTAGAAGACATACAGGAACAATTATTTTGTAACCATATGGGTTTCCTGTAGTGAGGAACAGACTGTGACTTTAGTCTTCAAATGCAATGTGGATCCAACTCTTTCAATAAAGTATTTCTATTTACTGTTTATGGGGCAATACCAGAAAATAAAGCTTATATTACTGTCAGAAGCTTTTTACTTGACCTAACTGTATACATGCTCAGAGGGAATTGGTCAAATTCTATTTGTGGCTTTAATCTATAACTTTCCATTGTGTTATTTCTAAACACTGCAAAACTCTGACCTGTAGAACTGTAAACACAATCATGCTGCATTTCAACTGGAAATAGGCCTCTAAAGCTATAAACTCTGGTGAAATCAATATGAAAACACATTATTCCCACCAGATAACCCAATCTGCGCGCTAGCTTTGGACTGCATTGTCTGTGTGTATGTGTGAGAATGTGGATGCCTTTTCCCTACATGGACAGCCTTGAAGGTAAATTCCTGCCCTCCAGAGAGTTTCAGACGCCTGAAAAATTCACATTGTCTCAACAGCCATGTAGTATCGGAACAGACCCTGGAGCAGGAAATTCATAGGGAGCTCCTTGGCACTCTGTCAGTTTGACGGAGCACAGGAAAAGACAGGGAGCGGAGAAAGGAGGAGGGCAGGGAGCCATTGGCGTGGAAGGCTGCTCCACCACCTGTCACTGTCTGATTCAGGGATGAGAATGAAGAATGGAAACTACAAAACAGAGGGAAAGAGAGAGAGAAAAAAACAGAAAGAGGCAAATCTTTGTAAGCAAAGGAATACAAACAGAGACTGGACATCAATTAGGAGTGTGATGGAGCGCTTCAGAAGAAAAACTGTGACCAAGTCAATACACCTCTCTATCAAACGGAAGCAGAGCAACTCAGGATAGTGCCAACTCCCTCCCTCCCTCCCTCTCCTTCTTTCTCTCGATTAAGCAGCTCCTCTGTTGACAGAGAGCAGGCCATCTGTCGAATACCTACTACCCCCATACACACAAACATTCACAGACTAACACACAGAAATAAAAGCCAAGCCCACATAGAGTAATATTCAAATCATATGCAAATACACACAGATGAGTGAGCATTCAGGAAAATACCAATTAAATTATCTTAACAACATAGACCACATCCAGCTGATCAGGCCATTTTTCCTGTAATATGGATGCTTTGGGAGGTTTCACTTGATTTGCATCATCCTGTACACTCCTCACCTTTCTAAACTATATGGCCAAATTTATGTGGACACATTCGGTCTACAGACTTTGTGTGTACTTTTTGTCAGTGGCATAGACTGTATATATAAAGATGGACGGCTTGACAGCTCCCCAAAAGTGAAGCCAAAACATTTTAATCGCCCCTGGTAACTGGCTGCAGTATAGCTCATAAATCCCGCCCTTCCATTTTGAAATGGGCGAGACTCGATTGGAAAATGGTGTCGTCACATACTTCCATACACCAATCAGGATTTAGCAATATTTGAATGAAAGTGTGATGACAGTTAAAGCCTCGTTTGCTTGTTTGTTACCAGCCCAGTCAATCAAATCAATCAAACCACACCCACACAGTCCTGATGAAGCAGAGTTTTTGAGTGTTAAAGCTTTAGTGCGTAACTTTTTAATATTGATGAACGTCCGTTACATTCAAGCCATTGCCAAATTAGTTGTTACAAAGGTAATTAAGACTATCAGCTCCACACAACTCTTTCTGTATTTCTCAGTATGACTATGTTCAGAAAATGGTGATTTGGAGTAGGAGGGGTGGGGGTGGTGCGTGATTACGGAAGGCTTGTATCATGTAGATGCATGCGGATGTCTTGTTTTCATTACTTAGAATTCCTCATGGGGGAGACAGAAACTACGCACTATAGCTTTAAACTAATCATACATAGCATAATACTTAACATAGTTTTTTTCCCCCAAACTTTAAATTTCATTGTTACACAATAAGCATGGAATTTTCGATGTCGTGGAAAATACTGAAGATTTAAAACGTTAAAAATGTTTCAGGGGCTTTTTGCAACAGCATACAATGCTATTTCAAACAACAGTGTGCTTCCAGATTTGTGACAGCAGTTTGGGGAAGGCCCCTTCCTGTTTCAACATAAAGAAATTATTTTCTGAGTTGTTTTGTGGAAGAACTTGACTGGTCTGCCCAGAACCCTGACTTCAATCCAAACACCTTTTTGATCCATTGGAACGCCAAGTGTGAATGCCATCCAACAGCCAACATGAACATGGCTGAAGGGAAGCAAATCTCAACAGCCAGGTTTCAAAATCTGGTGGAAAGTCTTCCCAGAAGAGTGAAGGCTGTTATAGCGGCAGATTAATGCTCAACGTTATGAATATGTTCAACAATCACATATGGTTGTAATGTTCATGTGCCCTCATTCGGTTTCATATCTAGTGCTCTAATACTTCAGTATGTATAAACTCAGATTTAGATTTCCTCCTCATACTTAGATAATTACACAGCTATAAGTGCACAACTGTTTTGTATTCAAAGCTATGCGTAATATGCTGGCTCTATATTGAAATTATCAATAAATAATGGTGGGCGACTATTGCTTTGGGCTATATCCTGCAGTGTCTCTGCCAAATGCCTTGCATCGTTGCCCATCATTTATGACTGTGTATTACTATCCATCTCACTGATAACTTTAGTTCCATGAAACTTACAACTAGTGCTAAAATGTTGAGGCCATAACATAACACAAAACCCATAATGTAAACAAGATTTTTTAATAAGGATCCCTTAAAAGGGGCGGCGGTAGCTCAGTCTGTGGGAACTTGGCTTGAGAACCGAGGGGGTCTTATGGGCACTGCCAGAGTGCCCTTGAGCACTGAACCCCCAACTGCTCAGGGCGCCATCCAGTGAGGCATCTCCCTCGCTCTGACATCTCTCCATACATAATGCATGTGTCATGTGTATAGGTCCGATTTGTGCATGTGTGTATTTGGGCCTGTGTGTGTGAATATATATATATATATATATATATATATATATATATATATATATATATATATATATATATATATATATCAACAGCATGAAAGAAAACTGAATTTCCCCTTATGGGATTAATATAGTATACATAAATTACCATTTATAATATGAATCACTTCTGTACTGCAATGTCTGTTTGTCTGTCTTATTGTCTGAAATATACAGCCATATGGATATATTTGCAATAAGCTATAATCAGCTGATTATATATCATGCAGATATATACTGGTGGAGCACTTCTTACCACTGCTGCAGCTTCTCCCTCTATTTAAACACAGTCCACTAGGGCAATCAATCAGGGCTTCAAACACCATGATAAATAAATAGAAAGGCTTTACGAATGACAATTTCTTTTTTTTTTTTTTTAAAGCTTTTTTTGTGGCATTTTATGCCTTTATTAGCTAGGACAGCTTTAGACATGAAAGGGGAGAGAGAGGGGGAACGACATGGAGCAAAGGGCCGCAGGTCGGAATCAAACCCGTTACCGCTGTGTCAAAGACTAAGCCTCTGTATATGGGCGCACACTGTACCAGGTGAGCTACCCAGGCGCCCATGAATGAGGGTTTCTAAGAATTCATTTTCCACAACTTCCTGTTTCTGGCGCAGATATGTAGATACAAAAAAACACATCCAATACACCTGACAGAAAGCATGGTTTCCAACCCTGCTTTTATCAGTGGAACATACAGAAATGATTCTTCTTTTTGAAAGGGAGATTTATCATGGTTTGTGCAGGCTTAATGTGCTTTGAGAAGCTGCAGCTGAGTTTCTCAATGCTATCAATGGAGCTGCAGTTGAAAAACAGCCATTACAATACCACTAAACTGGCATTTTTATGTTTCCCAAGCTATTTATACGCACAGAAACTAAAGACATTATACCCAAGTACATTAACATGTACTCAAAAACATGCTCACAAAAATGTGCTAGAGTCAGGCACTACATCAGTAACCATTAACAGTGAGGACAATGAATCACTTATCATGCACCATTTGCATAAAAGCTGCATAAGCTGTGGCTCTGCAAGCTCTCTATTCTAATCTATTATTTCTTCCAGTGGTAAAAACAAGGCAGAAAACACAATATCTGGCCATATTTTGAGAGAGTACATGAGCATGTGGGGGGTGTGTGTGTGTGTGTGTGTGTGTGTGTGTGTGTGTGTGTGTGTGTGTGTATGCGTGCATCCCTCATTATGCAACATGCTCCCCACTGCCTGGGTCACAGAACCTTAACCATTCCAGTCTTTTGGCTCCCAAGAATTTTGTTTTGCAAAACAAGATACATGAGCAAAGCAGCTTACTGCTTTTACATGGAAACAAAAGTTCAAACACATCCCCACCTGCTTGCACAAACATCCACAGAGTGCGCACAGATAAATACATAGACGCTAATGCCATCATTTAGCTTTTTTAAAAGCAAACACGTGATTTGTGCACATCTGCTTCTTTGGTTTGTGTTCCATCTGTCTGCCTGTCTATTAGGGCAAAATGAAAGATCAGGTGGATCAATAAAGATGCAGGGGTGGTGATGAGTGAAGGGAGTGAAAGAAAGACAGGACAATTTAAGAAAGAGGAGGGAGGAGCAGAAGCAAGATGAGAAGACGGAAGAACACCTTGCTCTGGTAGGTAAGTCAAAATCTGATAATAGGATGAGCAAGCTTAGTGCAGAAGGAATGTGTGTTTGTGTTTTTTTCTCTCACTTACTTTCCGGTGCACAGAGACAACGCTTCCCTAAGGAAATATATTACAGAGGCCATCTGGCCTGCACTGGCTAGGTCACACACACACACACACACACACACACACACACACACACACACACACATGCATAAGCACTGCATAAGCCGAGCACCAATGACCACATCATTACTGAACGCAGCAGACATCACAGTACAGACATGGTGCAACATGCAAACTTTTGCATGCCATGACCACCAACCAGTTCTCTCTCTCTCTCTCTCTCTCTCTCTCTCTCTCTCTCTCTCACACACACACAGGAGGGTGGTGTAGTGAGTGTCCCGGCATGACCCAGATTCAGGCTTTATTTAATATGACGGCATGTGGAGCCTCCACCCTGCTGAAGTGTTCATTAGCAAATCCCTGAATCCCTACTGGTTACAGGGATGCTGTTCTGTAGTTGACCTCTGACCCCCCTATGGAGGGAGGATAAACAAGGATTTACCTCCAGGACACAAGTATCGCATTAAGTTATTAACATTTTGTGCAGGTTTACTGTATTTTTATGTCCTTGTATCCTTATTCAGTGACGTAGGTTAAAGGAGCTGTATAAATCAAGAAATGCTGCGCAATCATGTTTCCAGAGTACGATACTGTACGATAGGGTATACTTTATTGTCCCTTTAGGGAAATTTGTTTTAGACTCCAAGCTGCACAAATAAATAATGCATTGAGAATTTAAAAAAGAAAAAATACAACACCAATTGTATCATTCACAACAATAGATTGCACATAAAGTATTGTACACGTCCCGTGGTAAAAACACATTGCACGTAACACATATCTCCCTCACTCCCCAGTAAACCAACATAAAACTATTGTACAATCTCTACAGCCTCAAGCAGCATTGTTTAAATGTTTGACAGAGTGACACTGTTACAGATGAGAATTAAGTTGAGACATTTTTTTATCTTGTTTAAAATTGATGAAAAGCTGATGTTCACAATTGGCTTGCATGCAATACAACTATTTAATTTATACGCAATTAAAGCAAATATAAAAGTATGTGTAGCGATGTTAGATAAATTCCGCTTTCTAGCAATTAGGCAAGCTAGCTAGTTTGTCGATTTTCTGTACTGCCGTGCATGTGAAAGCCTTGTGTGCTTTACTGTCGAAACTTAAAACATGTAGCTGAATTGTTGTATGCGCCCAAATTATCCTAAATAATCTGCCAATCGTCTATAGACTAAAGAAAATTTCTGTGAGTTCTCAGCTATGCAATCCACCTGATCTAGAAAACCCTTAACGCTTAAATACAATGCAGCATGTAGCTGCTTTTCCGTTTCTTGATTTTATTTCACACAGAGTATTCTGCACAAATAAATTGAGCAGTGACTACCAGCAGAGACTAATGCAAGCAGAACTGTTAAGGTATAATAGCTTATTTGTATTTGGGCAAAAAAAATGAGAAACTGTAAGTAGTCCAGAATGACTCTCATAAGGCTGTAAAACAGCAAAACAGGAAAGAGAAAATGTCCAGAGAAGTGACCCCCTGAGACAATGTCAAAATATGTCCCTGTTCCAAGAACTGGATGGTGGAACAATGTTTTTCTTCCCTCCTAATCGAGCAAAAGAATGTGGTCAAGCAGCAATTATCTTCTTCCAAATTACATCCTGGACTTTTTCTCTAATTTGGTTTAACAGAATAAACGATCCTGTCCTCCCGGGGCAGCAGCAAATTCTCCTCACTGCACGCTGATAAATACACATTCATCACTGGCCTACATTTTTACAGGCCTCAGGCTGCACAATTTGGTTGTCTTTGATAAATAACTTCATTTCAAGCTATCAAATAATAATGGAAACTCCTAGATTGGCTCGAGCTCAGAATAAAGTGCTTATCTATCTCAGACAATAAGACAGATAAACACACATTACAGAGAAAGGGTGACAGGGCCCCTCTGGTCCTCAGCGACCTCAATCTCCCACTTGGTTCTCTACATACAGAACCCAGGCTTGTCTAAGAGATACATTACACAACCAATGTCAGTCTAAAGGCAGCATGGGCCGGCTAGGTCAAGGCCAAGTGTGCCAGTGTTCTATTTTGGGCCAATGGATGACTTATTTAAACCATCCAACCCCTGTGACGTCAACAACACTCACAACATCCCAGCGTCTGGCTAAGCAGACTCTCAGTCTTCTGTGCATGTGTATGCTGGTGTTTTACACATTTGACCATGCCTTTGCAGCATGTGCATGTGCACGTACACACACACGCATGTCAGCAGAGTATACACACATACTGTGTGTGTGTGTGTGTGTGTGTGTGTGTGTTTCTACACAGTAATCTCTACCTGCCATTTGCTGCGCGCCGCTCCCTGCACTGCAGTTGGGAAAAATTACAGCTTCAGCTAGACCTTCATGTGTCAATCAGCTGTGAGCCAAGCAAAGAAAGCACTTGAAGGAACAATCACTGAGTGTGAGTGTAACACATTTTCATCTTTGTATTGCAAGGGAATGATGAGGCGCTGATCGGCCTGGACGGAGAACATAAGAAGCCCCACAGCCAAGTGTCAGATGCTAACTGTTCAAACATTATCTTATGTGTGAGTGAGTGATTAAGTCAGCCCTGTATGTGCATACGTGAGAGTGTATGGAGAGGCGAAGTCCCTCCCCTTCCGGTGGACCGCCATGGGACCTTAACTCGGAAAAAATATGAACGGTAGTGAATGGGGAAAGACAAATAATTTTTTGATCCTGTTTGAATTGAGCCATGAATTACACATATGATGTTCATCAGTTTAAAAGATAATTTCGTAAGTCAAGAAAGTCTCAATTTATTGTTAAACTGTTGAAGTATAAGACTGTGAAAATACGTAATTAGAAATACTACACACTTCAAAGTCGCATGGATGACGTCTCGCTGTAACGTTACTCAAATGGGCAACGGATCTTGCCTGTTCTTTTGCTTATCTGCTGAAAACACTTCCCTGGATAAAACACATCAGGTAAGATAACGTTACATGTGTTGTGGAACAGAGCTAAGCTAGCTAGCTAGCGAGCAAGTTGATCATCAAGCTAGGTGACGTAAATTGTGTCAGACGAGAGATGTAGTTCACTGAGCAGTTTCACACAAAACTAAGTGGTCATAACAAAACTACTGCTAACTGTGACTTTCTTCGGTTGAAAAATTCTCTTTTAAATTGACGAACATCATATTTGTAATCCATGGCTCAATTCAAACCGGACCAAAAAATAATTATAATCTCTCCATTGACTCCCGTTCATATTTTTTTCAAAAGATAGGTCCCATGGACTGAAAGTAGAAGGGCGTGACTTCGGCTCTCTATGTGTGTGTCTTTGCACGTTGCTATAGTAACTTGGTAGGCTGTGGTGCACCATGGAGAACACTTGCAGCCCTGCCTCTTGGGACTGGTGGATAATCCTGTACCAGTGCGAGGCCAAAGCACACGTTAGGCAGCTGGACAACATCTGTCAGTAGGCCTGACTCTGTGTCTGTGTGCAGGTTTGTATCTGTGTGTGTATTTTATCTATGGGCATTACCACAAAAAAGAACAAAATCATGAGCATATATTGGTGGATGATTTGGGACGCTGTCCAGTCCTCTCGGCCTGCCCCCACTGCTGACAGCCCTGGAGTTATTCCAAGTTTCCTGCTGGCCTGGGTCTGTTGCTTCAGCCTTAATGCCCTGTCTCGTATTAACACGCACAGAATAACAAATGTAATTAACTCTCAGCAAGATTTAACCACAGCAGAAAAGGGCCAGTGCAGAGAGGCGCGCGAGCGCCACAACAAAAGCAATAAAAAGAGTGAGTGGACAGTGAGATTTGGAGATGATGACAGCTGCAGGAAGGAAGGGCAACAAAATCGGGGGTGAGTAAGTGACGAAATGATCTAGCTTCCAGCGAAGTTCCCGGGAGCCAAATGTAGCTGCGTGTGAATAATTTAACCTAACGGGGAGAGCCCCTGAACGCCGAGTGGACATCTGGCTTAGTATGCATTAGGGATGATCTACACTCCACACAAATTAGTGTGCTTGACCGTTCCATCACATTATTAATAGACATTAATGACTGCATGCTTTTTGATTTCCCTCAATGTCCTCAGCGTGATGAGGAGCTTTTTGACAAGCTGTTATTGTTCTCCACAGCTGCCTGCTGCAGCTCAAGTTTCTCCTGCTCAAAACCCATCGCCACAGGGTCGTATTAACTCACTCACACAGTTCCGCTCAAAAGGTTGATGATGCACAGCGGCAGCAAATTTAGCCCTCGCCAAACAAAACGTAACTGTAGATTTGAATTGAAACAAGTAAGGTTAACAAGAGAGTGATTTCCACTTTTCCGAATGAGAGAACTTCAAAAAGTACAGTACAGTGAGCACAGCTGCTGCTGCAGGATTCCCTTTACAGTGTAGCACGCCACACACTTGTACACATAAAAGCTAATGTATGTACACATTCTCTTTACGCTCGAATACACACAAATAATTAGCCCATTGCAGTGATTGAACAAATGTTTTTTTTTCCATTCCATGTGAACAAGCAATAAATGTAAAACCAGAAGAAGTGAATGGAGGAGGCAATCGGTCTAAACCGTACGAGATAAAGAAGACAGAGGGACTGAGGTGGGAAGCTGACAGTCAGTAGTAACGTACCTGTTTCCAGTTGTCGAAAACTATGACTTTGCTGTCCTCGTCGTCGACTGTCACTGAGCTCTCGTAGCCCTCACCTGCAAGCAAATACAAATTTCACACACATCAGCACACAGTGTAATGATAAACACCACACTGCCATAAAATAAAAGCAGAACTATATATTGAAATACAAAAGATATGACAGGATGCATTGTGGAGTCTAAACGAATTATACTAATATTAACTAAAGTGAAATGTCAGTGGTCTAAATTGCTGCTATTGAAAAAGTTGACAAACGAATCTAGGTCTTAACAAATGTCCTTGACCTACTCAAGACACCTTAAATCAGTTTCATGAAGATGTTTAAATTGGGTTATGTGGCCACCTGACATGTTTGGAAAGTGATACTGCATCCCATTTCAGACATCTGCTCCTTCTCTTTATGACATTCTTATATTGTCATTTCTGTAGTCCAATTTAAAGAATATAACTGGTGATGTTGTTCATTTTTCTCATTGTTAACACATTCCATGGAAAAGAAAACCAAAACCAACACTTTTCCCTACCTTATCTGTGGCACTCACCTCAAAGCCTGTTTGTTTCTATTTATTATTATTACTGAACACATAAATCTTTTAAAGCAGCCATATTATGCTCATTTTCAGGTTCATAATTGTATTTTAAGGTTGTACCAGAATAGGTTTACATGGTTTAATTTTCAAAAAACACCATATCTGTGTTGTACTGCAGTGCTCTCTCTCACTGCTGCAGATCCTCTTTTCAGCTGGTCTCTGTTTTAGCTACAGAGTGAGACCTCTTTTCTTCTTCTTCTTCTGTACTATCTTTGATTGCACTTGCACATGCCCAGTAACTCAGATGTAGATCATGTCAGCTAGCTAGCTCCATAGACAGTAAAAGAAAGGCTGTTTCTACAACTTCGGTCAGTTACAAGGCAGGATTAGCTGGGAGACTTCTAAATGAGGGCGCACATGTAAGTAGTTCTTTTGTAGATTATGGTGAACTTGTGTGTGTTGTAGCAGTGCTTTGCTATTGAGAATGAGGTAGCATGCTAGCGTTAGCATGTTAGCGTTAGCATGCTAGCATTAGCATTAGCATGCTAACGCTACGAGCTAATGGTTGCGGTTAGCCTGCTCGTTTCGGCTTGTGACGTCACAAGCCGTGCCGATTTTGACCAGCTCACCCAGAGACTGAAGGCAGGACACATTCAGAAACTGTATCTCACTCTAAACAGCATGGATGGATTCTTTTCAAAGTTTGTATGTGTGTGGAAGCACCAGAGACACAACATAATACCCCAAATCCCAGAAAAAGTGATTTTTTTCATAATATGGGCACTTTAAAAAGAGGGGCAATTATTTTTATCATTCAAAAAGACGCATTCATTTTCTAAAAAAGCTGGGCACTGTAGTTTGTTGCAAAGGTTACTCAAAAAGGAGTAAATAGTAAACTTGTTGGGGACTATTTTCAGCGGCGGATTAATATACATTCAGGCAGTAGGAGAGTGTACGTTTTTCAGGCAGCAGGAAACCGTACATGGGATCAACTCAAAAAAGATTTCAGTAGCCATGCTCGTCTTAATGAAGGGAAATGTTGCCCAGTGCAACGGTATAGCTCAGTGACATGCTTTATGATGTACCAGGCTTTTTACTACACAGACAATACTTGTTAATAGGATCAATTTGTTCTTTGTTGTGGCGATTTGGGATTTGTTGACAATAATAAAAAATATAAATAGACTTAGAAAATGCTTCTATTAGCTGCATTTTACTGGCTAATTACAAAGAAAATCTATAATTACAAAGTAAAAAAGGTAAAACGTATAAATGGGTGTTGACCGTATCGATACACACCTAGGAAATACACTACCTATAATTGCATGGCAGCTTTTAAAATACACATTAACCCAAAAAAGCTTGAAATAGATTGGAAAATCCACTATGATGAATGACATGTCTTTCTTAAGGTACAAGCACACCGTAGTTCCTGGTGTTAATAAGGTCTTGCTGTCTTTTACTAGTAATTACTTGGTGAGGACAGGAATTGATTGGTGAGGTGGTAACCCACCCACAGAGCTCATATGGTGCGAGAGCATCTGGTAAAAAAAGTTATTAAAAATGTGTCAATTAAATAGGTGTTGATTCGTGAGTTTTTTACATTTGAAATTTTGACATGTAGCTCATAGAATAATTTTACATAGAAACGTGTACAGGCTCTTGGATGGAAGTGCTTTTTCTGTCCATTTATGATGCATGAATCTAAATGTACTACATGGGCAGTAATGAATACTGTATGGCGTGAGTCAGGGGCAAGTCAGCTTTATGCATTAGGGAGCCTAAGGCTGTGTTCACACTGCCTTAGTGCTCAACTCGGATTTATTACTCGGATCCGATAATATTTTTTAAATGTGGCCAATATCAGATTCCAGTGTGAACTGGTCACAGTCCTGACTCTCATGCGCAAAAGAACAATAACAAAGACACACGCAGCAGGCTGTCGTACAGAAATAAATGGAGTTCATTTATACAGTAATTTCTTTGGCAGTGGAAGACAGAATTCGTGACCAGATGATAACAAGGATGACGAGAAAGAGAGCCACATTTTTAATTATGGCTTTTTGTGGAGCAATGGCTACTACTTCTGTATGGAGATGTGTGTGGATGTGGGGAATGATGGCGTGAGTGACTCCCGCCAGTGCAGAATTGTGACGAATGTCGATCTAGGGCCATGTAAAAGTCGCATGAATTCCGATATGACTGTTCAGACTGAGGTCGTGTAGCAAAATATCAGACCTGTATCTGATTTAGGACCACATGTGGAGGTGTCCCAAATCAGAATTAAAAAGATCCGATTCCAAGTGATTTGTGCTGTTCACACTGACAGATCTGAGTCACATATGAGCAAAAAAAATCCAATATGGGCCAATTTGCCCACAGTCTGAACGTAGCCTTCGTGACACTGACTCATCGATTGGCTCGATTGGAGAACCAGGGCTGACTATTCTCTGTGTTGCAGTGAGCTGTATGACAGACAGACCTAGTGACTGACAAAGGGCCAAAGCAAAGCTGTTTCTAGCAGCTTTAAAGGCAGGGTCGGTAACTATTTTCAATATACACTTTTTTTTATATATTATTTGAAATGGCCTTTACACCCCGACAGCAATATATAACGTATGGGCTCTAAAAAAGGAGAGAAAAAGATCTGTCATCTGTAGCTGCTGTAATCCTGTAAAAACGCCCACCAATCACTGCCTCCCAGTCCGCTTGGAAAGAACCAATGAAATGCCTCTTTGCCCTCCATAAACATCTGTCTTCTGTTGAACATGTTCATTAGTTAACTTTAGAGGTGCTTGTAGGCAGAGTGTGTTTTCCGTTTCCCTGTTTCCAGTCTTTATTCTTAGCTAAGCTCACCAACTGCTAGATCCAGCTTCACGTTTAGCGTACAGACATGAGAGTGGTATCAATCTTCTCATCTAACTCTCAGCAAGGAATTGTGGATGTTTTAACTCCACAATAAGTGTCTAAATTAATCTTTTCTAAAGTTAACCCTTAAGACTTTTTAAAATGTTTGTCAGTCCAAACACAGGTGCACATACACATAAAAGCACACTCCACCAATCCCTATCCAAGTTTTTACCACATGCTTGTGTCTCAGAGTCTATAGAGAGGGATCTGTCCGACTGCCCGGTCAGAGATAAAGCAAGCGACGTCTTGCCCACGCCATTCTGTCCCAGTAGCACTATCCTCACTGCCCCACCGTGGCTCTGGTAAGCCAACTGGGAGGCTGTTGATTGGCTGAAGGACTCATCCTGAGGCACCGCTGTGTCACTGATAGGCAACGTGGCAGGCTCTGCCATGTCCGGGATCCAATCACAGTCCTCAGACACGGCCTCTTCCCTCCGCAGCTGGTGTTTGAGAGGCAGGGGTGTGCTTCCACGCCGGAGGGGGGGCGCCGTGGTGAGAAACATTTTGTACTAGAATGAAATTGAGAGATAACAAAAAGACGTGTAAATATAGAAAGGAGCACAGCAGTTAAAAAATTGTCCAAGAGGTCCAAACAGGCTGTAGATTTACCTATAACACTAACTATTCTGGTAAATCACTGAAGAATGGGGAAAGGGAGTTTCTACTGGGTGTGCCTATGTGTGTAAGGAGGAGGAGGTGATAACAATGGAGGTGAGTCAGATAAGTGGAAGTGTGAGAGAGATGCTGAAGGAAGATGCAGAGCTTGTCAAAGGGAAACCTATGAGAGGAGGAGGGAGCAGGTGGGGGGCGGGGGAGGGGGTGGTGAGAAAAGGGAGACAGAAGACGGGGGGAGCTGCCGCTAGAAAGAGTAAAGATAAAAAGATGCTAAAAGACAGCAGGTTGACGAGGACACACAGAGAGGAGAAGAGCAAGAGAACGAATCACAAGGGAGGGACAGAGGAAAAGTGGCTGCAGCTGTGTGCAATGAGGGTATACGTGCTCTATAAGGGGGCTCTATACTGTACATTGTGTACTTGTACTTGTGACTTTCGCATGAATTCACAAGAAAATGGGTCAAAAACTTAAAGTCTTTATCTACATCTTTACCTATTTAAAAAAAAGGACTCCGGAACAATAGTTTTGCTGAGAATAGTGTGTGTTGGGATAAGTTTGTGTGTGCATGTGCATAATAGAGGGTCAACCATAGACGAACCTCATCAATATTAATACAGCAATTAATCTCGCTCCAGCAGCACCCCTGGGCTTGTGTGGCCAAGCGTCGGCCTGTGGCAGAGCTAAGTACAGTATTGGCGCTTAATAAAAGGGTATTGACACAATAACAACAACATATTAGAATAAAATGCAATGCAATTGAGCACTGCCACAGAGGAAAATCTCACAAATTACTATGAGCTCAGTGTCTTTCGCCATATGTTGCAGCCTTTCCAGCTGTGTTTATTGCGCCAGTTGATATCACGATGACAATAAAAAACAATATATTGTGCAGCTCTAGTAGAATAGTGTAACTTAGTATGTATAGTAAAGCATTGTGTAATGTAGTATTGTATAGAACAGTACAGTATGGTATAGTCTAATGTAGTGTAGTGTAGTGTACTGTATAGTGTGGTCATGTAATGTACTGTAATAATGTATATGGCTGTATAGTGTAATGTAGTGTAATGACATATAGTACAGTATGTACTGTAGTATAGTAGACAATAGTGTTATGTCTGTGGTGTACTGCAATATAGTATGGTGTAGTGCTGTGTAATGTATTGTTGTATACTATAGTACAGTATATGTTTAGTTATAGTATAGCACAGTATTATACTTATTTTTCATTCATACAGTTGGGGTGTGGCTGCTTGTTAACACAGACGATTGCTCTCTCTCACACACACACACGCGCGCGCGCGCGCACACACACACGCGCGCACACTCGGGTAGCTCAATTAGGTTTATTGAACGAGCTAATCAATTAAGCATGGCCTTTATAGTCAGCAGCTCTCAGGGGAGCTGTACACGCAGAAACTGTAAACTCTGACAGCAGGCTGAGTCAGTGTGTCAAGGGTTAATCTTCTCTCGCCAGGCTGTCAAGAAACTAGGGCAAACAACAGTGCACAATACAAAATTAATACTACAGTCAATGTTTTTATCCTTCCATCGTTACTGCCCAATTGCAATTACACAATCTTGCTGCTTCTTTACCAGCAACCTAGTTATGTCTGGTGTACATTCATTCTTCCAAACCATGTTAACTGTAATCTACGGCTCATTAAAATACAATTTGGAGCACCTATGAAGGAATCTACGGAAGTAAATGGTCCACCAAGAGAGAAACAGGCTACAGAATATACAGCGTAAAAGACACGTTACCCTTACCCCTGCCTTAAGTCACTATTGTCTAGCACAGACATGCTGGAAGCCTCTGTAATAATATTCAAAAAGTGAGTAAAGATGAAAAAATGCTCAACATTCCAAACTGAATTCCCACACAGAGATGGTGTGATAGGGAGGAAGTGTGCTGCATAAAAAATGATTAGATCTCGTGCTATTCTCTAAGGTGCACATTAGAGTGTGTGTGTGTGTGTGTGTGTGTGTGTGTGTGTGTGTGTGTGTGTGTGTGTGTGTGTGTGTGTGTGTGTTTGCGTGCGTGCGTACGTACCCTACCTGGTGTGTGCCCGTGTAGTAGTCTAGGCTATTGTGCAGAGCGCACGAGGTGGGTTTAGAGAAGGTGGAAAGTATGTGTCGCCTCACCTGGTCAGCCATGGTCATCGATAAGTATTGTCTTTATGGAACAAGTGCTGTAGTTGCAACCGCCTCTGCCGCCCGGTTCAGGTCATCTGTGCTGGGCGAAGACCCGGCATCACATTCACAGCGGCGGTAACAGACGGTGCACAAAAGAGACGCGCCACATCTCATTTGACATGATGTTATTCTTTCCACACCGGCGCGTAAAATCCTCCTCTGGTGAGTTGAAAAGGGAGGTGCGGCGCATAGAACCCTGGGATAGGTAGTAGTAGGCTGGACAGGGGGATAAAGAGGCTACACCTGCGTTTCCGTTTGGAATAAGAAGCGAGTTCTTATGGGAAGAAGAAAGAAAGCCATCAGCACAATAACACATCCCGCTTGTCCTTATGGCGACCAGCAGAGACAGTTAACCTGCATATCTCTCTCTCTCTCTCTCTCTCTCTCTCTCCCCCCCCCCCTCTCTCTCTCTCTCTCTCTCTCTCTCTCTCTCTCTCTCTCTCTCTCTCTCTCTCTCTCGCTCGCAAAGTGTGTACTGGTCGCGTCTTGAGCGAGTGTAACACCGGTTTGTGCTTCTCCCGGTGTATTTCTTTCAGGTTTAACGGTAGATAATCCGTTGTTGTAGCTGTGAGCTGAAGCGGCCGCCAGAAGGAGGCAGAGGGACGCCTCTTGGTCTTGGAGAAGGTGTCCGTGAATGTTTGTACAGAACGAGGTTTGTATTGTGCTCCCACTAGGCAAGGCAAGGCAAGGCAGCTTTAGTTGTATAGCACATTTCAGCAACAGGGCAATTGAAAGTGCTTTACATAAAGATCAGTTAAAAACGATTAAACAATTAAATACAATGAAAATGTAAATGAAAATGTACAGTGTAGTACAAGAAATTAACAATTATTTAAGGAAAGGAAACATCAAAAAGAAAGGTCTTCAGCCTTGATTTAAAAGAACTGAGAGTTGCGGACCTGCAGTTTTCTGGGAGTTTGTTCCAGATATGTGGAGCATAACAACTGAACGCTGCTTCCCCCTGTTTAGTTCTGACTCTGGGGACAACAAGCAGACCTGTCCCAGACGACCTGAGAGGTCTGGGTGGTTCATACTGTAGTAGCAGATCAGAAATGTATTTTGGCCCTGAACCGTTTAGTGATTTATAAACCAGCACAATTATTTTGAAATCAGTTCTTTGAGGCACAGGAAGCAGGTGTAAAGACTTCAGAACTGGAGTGATGTGATCCACTTTCTTGGTACTCTCGAGCAGCAGCGTTCTGAATCAGCTGATTGATTTTTTTAGGGAGACCTGTAAAGACACCGTTACAGTAGTCAAGTCTATTTCAAGGACTTAACCTCAAAGGACCAGAATACGTTTTCATTATGGATTTAAAAAGGCAGTCCATCGAGTTTATACATGAAAGGCAGTTCAGTTGTCATGACTGGGCTACTAATCGCTTGTAAAAACAGTTGTGGGATTTAAGGAGCTAAGTCAGTCTATGGTCTGAACAAAATAACCTTGATGATGTCATCAATTCAAGTTATACTGGATTGGCCTTGAGTTTTAAACGGACAGTTTACCCTAAAATCAAAAATAAATATTTTCCTCTTACCTGTAGTGCTATTTATCAATCTAGATAGTTTCTGATTGTTGATAGTTGCCCAGTGTTGAAGATATCAGCTATAGAGATGTCTGCCTTCTCTCCATTGTAATTGAACTAGACGGCACTCGGCTCGTGGTGCATTAAGCACCAATAAATACGTTTGAAAAACTCAACAGCAATGCCTCTTTCCAGAAATTATGACCCAGTTACTCAAGATAATCCACAGACCTGGTTGTGAGAAGTTTCAAGTAGGAACTATTTTCTTTCTAGCGAACAATACCCGCCAACCGTATCACCTTGCAGAAGGAAGCGTGCTCATGTACGAGAGGCTCATGGTCCGACATTGCTAGCTTGTGGAGATTAGTTTATAGCAACCTGATACTGCTAGCTCACCTGAGATAGCTAACCTTACAACTCAGGTGGGCAGGAAGCCAATTAATGTTTAAATCTCACGCTGTCACGAGCATGAGCTGATATCTTCAACACATGGCACCTCACACCGAACAATCCAGATTGTTAAATAGCACTTACAGGTAAGAGGAAAAATATGTATTTTTGATTTTGGGGTGAACTGCCCTTTTAAGATTTTTGGCTGGACCGCATGGCCAGACCTATAAGCGTGAAAGTCTGATGCTGAGTTACACTTTTGGTCAAATTCAGTGGGATAACGTGTTTGTGTTTCCTATCAAAATGAATTAGTGCGACAGTTAGGCTTTTGCCTCTACTATCACAGATAAATCTGTTGATTCACTTCCCCAATATGCTGTTGTTGCTGTTTTAATCATTTTAATGCACAGGCTTAGCAGCATGGGTATAGTACATGCAGATGATCGGCACTCATTATCGGAAACTCAAAGAGTGCAGACCTCCGCCCTAGACCATGCCATATTTCGTAATGTTACAGAAAGTGAAAATGTGTTTATCCTCATTCAGATCCGCTCTAAATTGAATGGGTTCTGCCTTGTCCCATGCTACACCCTCCTACCAAGTTTCATTAAACTGAGCCACAAGTTTTTCCGTAATCCTGCTGACAAACAAACCAAACTGAACCTCCTTGGTGGAGGTAAAAAAAAAAACACGATTGAGTTGCATTATGGGAATGGTAAATGGACTGCATTTACAGTATATAGCGCTTTACTAGTCTTAATGACCATGCCTCATCCTCATCCATCTCTTCCCCCCCCAAAAAAAAAGTATCATGAAGGAATTTTGCAGGAAAGGATGTTTCAGAGTGACCTAAGGTTTTGTACCACTCGGCTATCCAGTCCATACCCAATGTCAACATAACACCCCTCTGTGGCTGTGTGTACTAGCTAGCTGGCACTCTCAGTGGAAAATTCATTGGTTGAATTTATTAACAAAACCCCCTCTTTAACCGACAACATCTCAGCCCCAGATCATATCTGTCAAATATGTGAGAAATAAATCAGCTTCCCATAACACATCAATTCCCACTCTGGCCCAGAGTCTAAACCTTATTTGGTCACATCTCACTCCAGTTTACTGCTCGCAGTGACTGGACTCTGAAATTGTCTGTCACTCTAGGTTTTCAGTGTTGTATATCGTAAACTGATTGGCACAGAAGCATAAAAACAAAAGCTTCCCTATGACACAATTTTGTTGCTTTTAGTGATGCCCTTGTTGTTGTTGGTGGCACATTTTTAATCTCTAAGCCAAGCCTGCACTATAAAACATCCCAATTTTAATGCTTACTGTTGCTTTCTGCAAATCATTATACTACCCATGCAATCTCCCTTTTTCATTGTATGTCATTCCTCCAAACAAATCCCTATTAAGAGGGCTTGCCATGCATGTTGCAAAACCAATTATTACTCATCAACTTACTGTGTTAAAGATACAGGTACATCATAGACATTGGTGTCCAACCCCAGTACCACCTGGAAGTTGGCCTGACTGGTGTTTGTAAGAAGAATGCTCACATGTTTAATACAAAATGAATCCAGCCTGAATAAGAGTGCTCTACTTATTTCCCAACTTACAAGCCAGGGCCAGGGGAATGCTACTTCCCAGTGATGTTAGGAAGCCTATTTCTCTAACTCAGACTTAATCATGATGAAGAAGTTGCAGTGTGAATATTTAATATATTTGTAGGGCAATGTTTCAATACCACTATGCTGAGACAAAAGGTGTCCTATATGGTCACATGAGTAATGAAGATAACTCTCAGTATGCTTAAAAACATTGGCATAGTTTAACACATGAAGACCAAAGAGTCTTCTACACAAAACTCCAAATTAATGTTGCTCCCTATCTTCTGGAAGTGTAAATAGGCAACTGCTTGCTAACACATTCCCCATAACAACTTTATAAGGTGATAAAAGTCATATGCTTGTTGTGCTGCCCCCAAGTGGCCAACAAATCATCATAGAGGCCAAAAAGCCTGTAGCAGTAATTAGCCACTTAGCATGTTTAAGGATTTAGACGCGACAAAAAAAAAAAAGAAAATATCTCAGAAATCTTTTTTTGCGAAATTTAAGCTCCAGCATCAACTGCACTCAAGTTATAGTTTTAGGCTAATTCTCTGTTAGCTTTTTTTTTTTTTTTTTTTAAACATTTTTAAACTCCTTAAATCTACATGCAAGGACTTTGCAACAAACCCACTTTAAGATGAGCTTTTTTCAAGACCGCACATAAACGTTCCAAAATTCACAATTAAGGTTTATTTTGTCTCAAAAAAGGAAACATGAAATTATCTTAAGGCGGGTGTTTTAATTAATTTGAACCAAAGCCACATTCAACCATGATCAAAAACTATTTAAAAAAAAATATATATATATACATTGCCAAATATTGTTTTTCTTTGAAGTACAGCAAATTTGCTTTCTTGAAAAAGAAAAACAATTGGAGTCAGATAATGGATTCCATCACAAAGATTAATAATAAACATGCATTCTGAAAACTTCAGAAAGGTAGCATATGAAAATAAACACTGTGTTCCTCCTGTCTATTTCCAATTTGACACATACAGTAGTAGGTGTATTGCTGAGAGGAACAGAGCGTCAACCATGCTGTGTGAACATGCTGGCCTGGCTAAAATTATTTCTGTGGATCACTACTCATCTATAGCTCTTTGTATGACACAGATCTTCACTGTGGGGATATAAATAGTGTATAATGAAGCTGAATGACCTGACATCTTCTTAAGGCTATTAAGTGTTTGTTCTTGCTGTCACACTCAGAGAATCAATCCCTCTCCAAAATGCCCATGTAGACGATGAGAAGTCCCTCAGTTAGCATATGAATTCCTTTGATATTAATCTATCTCACTTTGCAGTCTTTTCTTCTCACCGCCATTCTTAGTTGGCTGGCTCAATGGGCCTACTCAGCATGACTTAAGCTTTCACTAATCTGCGGACTTAATTAAGTCTCATCAGGACATCAGAGCTCGCTAGTGCCTTGCACTGTGTGAGAGGATCACAGCGCAGACAGATGACAGAGATAAGTGCTCTCGTTAGCCACCAAGACGTTATGCCCGAAAAGCTGCCTGCTCCTTCCCAAAGGAAACACTGGGGTCTGTCATTAGAATGTGCAGCAGTGCAGTCTGGGAGATGTCAGGAGGTCAAGAGGTAATTAAGGTTCAATTTATGGCTGTCAATAAGATGACGACCGCAAGGTCAGAGATGACTTTATGTATTTATCCTGGTCACATGCCTGTCATCCACAGATCATTATAATGGCACCACTGGAAGTGAATTACTTTTTGCCATCCAGTGAAATGAAACTGTTGTTTAAATTAAGGGTGACTTCAATGAGCATGTGGAAATTGATTATATGCATGGTTGTTTTGGACAGCTATTACTTGTCTTTGGCTATAGACAAATTTATCAACAGAAAGCTCCAGGAAATCACTGCACCCCGTCAAAAAATAGTCTGGCACAGACTAAGCCCACCGTAAAACCACAAACGGTCGTTTTTTCGCATCTTTTTTAAATTGTATTTATTTATTCATGAATTAAATAAAACAAGATACAACATGTTAATTAGTGAACTAAAAGGGCTGCTGTAGGCAGATTTTGTTACCTTCGGACAGAGCCAGGCTATAGCTGTTTCCCCGTTTTCAGTTTTTATGCTAAGCTAAGCTAATTGTCTGTCTGCTGGCTGTAGCTTCATATTTAGCATACAGACATGAGAGGAAAAGTGAAAAAACGTATTCAAGATGTTGAACTATTGCTTTAAATATGTCTGTGTGTGATTCGATTTTAAATTGGAGCAATTTACATTTTAGTTGCAAAACAAACCCATTATATTATATTTCAGGACAGCTCAAATGATTCCAACTTCCTAATAAATTTAAATCACTGCTTCACATCTCTCGATACAAATAGCCTGACAAAAAAAAAATCAAATTACTCGTCCTCAGCCAATTTGTCAAACAAAGCAAGAACACGACATACCCTTTACATTGTGATATTAAACCACTCCGGAGGCAGATGAGCTCCACTTGAAGTCATTTTGCTATGCAGTCACCATCTGATGTGATCCTTTGTGTCAAATATATGCACCTCTCCGCATTCAAGCTCAGAGAAAAACCCGGCAGCTTCTATTATTCCTTCCTGTAAGTCACAGAGGCCTCTTTTCACAAGGTTATTGAGATGACACTGAATTTAGACAATGTTGGAGCCAGGAGCTTTACAGGGAGGCGAGCAAGGCCCCGCTGTAATATCCCCAGTGTTTTTTTTCTCTGAGACAGCTTAGTAATAGGGTTACAAGATTGTATTGCTTGTCGTTATCTACGAGATGTAATATAACAACATCCTATCGAGTCTCCTCGAAACAGCCAAAGCTCTTGTCATACAGTGCAAATGCTATATGTCATACTTACGGTATCAGATGTTTTTTTTTATTGCAGTTCAGAATGGTTGATTAAAAGCTCCATAGGGAATTTGATTTATGTTTGCTTGGATGGTTTATGTCAGTCAATGTGGGCTCAGCAGATGTAATTCAGACCTTGAAAAAGATTGCAGGTTCAGATCCCATGTGGGGGCTCTAAAACATCTCTTTAAGTTCAGTGACCTGGTTTTGTAATGGTGATATATAAACAGTAACTCCTCAAATTTTCTCTTCAGTGATTTGCCTGGACAGTGAGTTGCTTAGTGACTCTGGCATTGTGATGAGGAATATCAACCTTGTGTTTTTATGGCATATAATGTATTTTGTTTGTGATACACTGTCATTTATCTGAGAGGCTTACACACTGTTGCCTAGAGCCTTTTTTTACATTTACTGCAATGTTGCACAAGCAAAGAGGATGCGGCTATGACTGCATACCCACCTAGCCCTCTTCCTACCGACTGGGGTACCCGCGCACCCCAGAGGTATATTTTTTTGTCACATCTCACAGGTGCTTTATTCTATCATTTCACTTTGTCATGACTTGTCTATCAATTTGTTCCTAATGACTTCATCTCATTGGTTTCTGTCTGTTTTAGTGATTTAATTAGTTGCCAATTCCGCCTATGTAGTTTGATTTACTGAGTTAATGTTTGCAATGGGTCCTAATTTAAAGCATCACACATAACACACACTATCAGACACATACATATAATTTGAAAAATCTAAATATGAATTACATTTATTAAACCTTTCTTTTGACAGTGTATCATACACCAAGGTCGCCATTTTACTTTTGTATTGAAAGACAAATATTAAAAAGTGTTGAAGTTTAAATGACTGTGGGTTTATTTAAATTATTTGATATTGGGGTTTGATTTTGTATTGTGGTTTGGTTTATCGTATAAATATAACAAATAATGTTCACTCGAAATGAATGACTAATACATGATTAATGAACTAAATGATACCAGAATCAAATGATGGCAAATCAGCTTTGAAGCACTAATGTGGATTATACTTAAGATAAAAGCTGCAATTTGTATTAAAGAAAAGTATATGTTTTCATTTTAAACAATATGCAAATTAACTTTATTTCTTCTAATATAATTAAAGCTGCAAGCAGCGGGGTACTGGCGGAATGGGATTCACTTCAATTTTGCACACAGCCTCAGTGGAGCATGGTAAACAACTGTGCCGAGTTTCATCCAATTCAGAATAACTGTTGCCAAGATATGTTTCGGGTGTTTTCAGATATAATTAATTACAATACCTAACATAACATAACATTTTGCTATGATGTTTGTTTCTTACAGAAGTAGTAGATTCTTGGCAGTGGTCCTTTTTTATTGGTGGAATGAGGGTAATGTGTATACAAAGCATTTTGTGACTCATGTATTTGGATGTACAGTGTTTCCTTTGGGTGATGGGAAATATTAAAAAAGTATAATGGGGGCATGTGAGTGAGCAAGGTTGTGTGTGTACCAACTTTACTGAGTCGGTCTGTGTGTTGTGTGTGAGTGTGCAGGAGGCTGAGGGTGTGGCAGGCGTGGGGGAGGAGCGGGAGCAATTGCATAATAAGTGCATAATACGGCAACCAGCTTATTGCAAAAACCAGTGTTGAAGCAACCAGCAGAGCGGTAGCTTTCTTGTTGCGCCTGTCAGTGGCCAGAGTGCCCCTGCAGCCATGGAGGTGACCGATGATGAGGCCACAGTTGATAGCAATACAGAGGAGAGGGGCCACGTAATAAACCAGGAACCAGGAAGGACAGCCACTCGTCTCGGCCCACTGCCCACGTGCAACCCCCATCAAAATTGATGTAGGTGACCTTGGGTAATGCCATGGTTACTGAGACCAGCCAAATGGCTACAACAGTGCATAACCTGTGGAAGAGGAAGACAGGGGAAGATCAGAGGATCACATTTGTGCTAGTATAAATAGGTCATTTATATACTGCAAGAACACATAGACCTTGGTCTGATGGGAAGGATAGTGACTGTTTGATGCGATGGGATTAGCCAACAATTGGTTATAAGGTTGATCTCTAATGTCTGCATTGACCTGTATATATAAGAATGCTCATGGTCCCTCCTCTATACTGCCTCTAGGTTGAAGTTAAGCAATTGACTCCGCCATTATTCTCATGCATGCTGACTGTTTGAGATGGTTGTCTTTTTTATTGTAGAATCTTTAAGTCATTATTTGTAGAATTTGAAAAGCTCACATATTTTCAAAAGACTGAATCATTCCCTAAAACAGCTGGGCACTGTAGTTTTATTACCTTACACGTCAGCTGGATTCTAGCGATATAATAAGATCGCACAAGAATTGCGGGATCACATATCACACGAAAAAATCCATCCTGTCAGGCTTAAAGTAATGCATTTGTGTCTGAACTACCAGCTAACCGAACCAATCATCGTCTGGTGAGGAGCTCCTGGCAGCTGTACGGATGTGGTTTAGGTGTGTGTGACGGCCACAACTATTCGTTTAAAACAATGGTGAACGTGATAGACATATCGTTCATCCAAAAACCTGGTATTTTTTTAAAGTGCCTGTCCTTTTCCAATCTGTTTCCAATGATGGCTTATCAGATGGTTTTGTTTAACAAAACATCTTAAGCATTAGGTTAGTAGTTAAGCACACGTTACTTAAAATGGAGTAAGTAGCACAATTGTTGGAGACCATCATCAGCTGTTGATTAAAACACACTTGGTGGTGGCCGGGTTAGCTCAGTTGGTGGAGCGGGCGCACATATATAGAGGTTTACTCCTTGACGCAGCGGCCGCGGGTTCGACTCCGACCTGTGGCCCTTTGCTGTATGTCATTCCCCTTCTCTCTCCCCTTTCATGTCTTCATCTGTCCTGTGAAAATAAAGGCCTTAAAATGCCCAAAAATAATCTTAAAAAAACAAAACTTGGTGCACCAGTGAGTATGGCACCACCAGGATGGTTAGAAGGATCAATTCATTGTAGCTTTTAATTGGTTTTATGGAATTTGTTGACGATAAGACGATAAGAGATACATACTCACACTTGTGTCAGGCTAGCAGGCGGTCTCGTCCGCGGTGCCACAATACGATACCTCAGCCCTGACAACGCTGCCAGGCTGAAGATTTCCACTCCCACAGTCACTGAAGTCATGAACCCCAGGGGGACGCAGGTCCTACCACCGAGATACAATGTTAAAGGTACAAGATATCACTGGGATAAAAGATTCAGAGATGGATAATAGTTGGGGTAAAGATAGTCTTTATCCACGACTTTCCACTTCCGGGACTGCTCTTGTTCTGCCGGAAATTCCGCCGGATGTCACTCTTTTCAGATGTCTGTTACCTTCTGCTTTCTTTGTGCTGTAATTTTAAAATCCGGTCGATTTATGAGGACTACGGTTAACTGCTCCTCAGATCTCTGCAGGGTAAATCCAGACAGCTAGCTAGACTATCTGTCCAATCTGAGTTTTCTGTTGCACGACGAAAACAACTTTTGAACGTACACGTTCCACCAAAACAAGTTCCTTCCCGAGGCTATTTTGCAGAGGCACCATGGCTCCACTTGGTGCTTAGCACCGCCCAAGATGATTGTGATTGGTTTAAACAAATGCCAATAAACCAGAGCACGTTTTTCTCCCATCCCAGAATGCTGTGTGGAGGAAGGTCTGACTAGGGAAAAGATAGAGAAGATGGATGTAAGAAAAAAAGGGACAAAGTTTATGATTGTGGATGAAGAGGGAAAGGCTTGATAAAGGGAGTGAATATGCTGAAGGTGATATAGAAGTCTAGAAGAGAGAATGCAAGAAACAATCTGAGAAATTACAAATGAGATGAGACAGCAGTAGCAGAGAGATTATGTAAAAAGGGAAGGAGTAATAGAAAAAAGGGGATTTTTAGAGGTGAACAGAATCACTGTGAGAGCAAGGTAGACAGAATCAGGAGTTTAGAGAGACACGCAGAGTGACAATTATTCTGAAAACATATGTCAATCAACCACCTCCCATGTATTATTCATGCTTATAATAGTTCCAGCTCCATGGGTCCCTAATCACCTGTAATCCAGAGCTCACCAGGCCCTGTGACTGACGAGCCTGATGATTCAGAATTGTCGGCCTATAGTCCCACCTCTTCTTTTCTTCAGCGACAAACACTCTGTGACATCAGCAGGTCGACTGCATCACGACACAAACAAGCCAACTCACCTCAGCGGGGCACATTGCACTGGCAGACTCATCACTCAGACAGAGGAGCTTGTTTGTTCCCAGAGGGATCAACAACACACACAGACTAGTTGAGAAGAGGAATGAGAGGAAGTCTTTGGTAAAGAGCATGCAGTTGACCAGAGCAAAGCCCCGCAAGTAAACAAACAACTTATCCCCATAAGTAAACATTTTTGACATTTGGGAAGGTTTTACTAATACAGTGGCACTCATAAAGTTTATGAACCCATGCTAAAGTTGACTAAAAAGAGTAATAAAAAATATCATCTTTTGGAAATTGATCTTAATGCCTTTATTAAAGAAATCAGGAAAAATCCAAACTTTAAGGACACCAATTTTCTTTGTGAATGAATAATGTATCGTAAATAAATAAATGTTCTTCCTTAAAATACAGGGGGCATAAGTAAGTACACCATCCATCCATCTTCTTCCGCTTATCCGGTAACGGGTCGCGGGGGTAGCAGCTCCAGCAGGGGACCCCAAACTTCCCTTTTCCCTGAGCCACATTAACCAGCTCCGACTGGGGGATCCCGAGGCGTTCCCAGGCCAGGTTGGAGATATAATCCCTCCACCTAGTCCTGGGTCTTCCCCGAGGCCTCCTCCCAGCTGGACGTGCCTTGAAAACCTCCCTAGGGAGGCGCCCAGGGGGCATCCTTACCAGATGCCCGAACCACCTCAACTGGCTCCTTTCGACGCGAAGGAGCAGCGGCTCTACTCCGAGCTCCTCACGGATGACTGAGCTTCTCACCCTATCTCTAAGGGAGACGCCAGCCACCCTCCTGAGGAAACCCATTTCGGCCGCTTGTACCCTGGATCTCGTTCTTTCGGTCATGACCCAACCTTCATGACCATAGGTGAGGGTAGGAACGAAAACTGACCGGTAGATTGAGAGCTTTGCCTTCTGGCTCAGCTCTCTTTTCGTCACAACGGTGCGATAAATTGAGTGTAATACCGCACCCGCTGCGCCGATTCTCCGACCAATCTCCCGCTCCATTGTTCCCTCACTCGCGAACAAGACTCCAAGGTACTTGAACTCCTTCACTTGGGGTAAAGACTCATTCCCTACCTGGAGAAGGCACTCCATCGGTTTCCTGCTGAGAACCATGGCCTCAGATTTAGAGGTGCTGATCCTCATCCTCATCATCAGTAAGTACACCCCTATGTTAAATTCCCATAGAGGCAGGCAGATTTTTATTTTTAAAGGCCAGTTATTTCATGGATCCAGGATACTATGCATCCTAATAAAGTTCCCTTGGCCTTTGGAATTAAAATAGACCCACATCATCACATACCCTTCACCATACCTAGAGATTGGCATGTTTTTATGTCGGTTAGCCTAATAGCTGGTTTGATTTGCATTGAGAGATGATTTTATGGAAAGTACCCCATGTCAATCTCTAGGTATGGTGAAGGGGATGTGATGATGTCGGGCTATTTTAATTCCAAAGGCCAAGGGAACTTTATCAGGATGCATAGTATCCTGGATCCATGAAATAACTGGCCTTTAAAAATAAAAATCTGCCTGCCTCTATGGGAATTTAACATAGGGGTGTACTGACTTATGCCCCCTGTATTTTAAGGAAGAATATGTATTTATTTACGATACATTCATTCACAAAGAAAAGTGGTGTCCTTAAAGGTTGGATTTTTCCTATTTTCTTTTTTAAATTAAGTCATTAAGATCAACTTCCAAAAGATGATTTTTTTATTCCTCTTTTTAGTCAACTTTAGCATGGGTTCATAAACTTATGAGTGCTACTGTAATTCATTTTACATCAGTGTCTGAGCAGAATTTGCCACCAATTTGCCGTAGACCTCACAGGCAGTTTCATGGATCGATTCAGCTACTCTCTGCTGCATCCCAGCGGAACATCCTGAACAAAACAAACCACAACACTTTGAAGATGGATTAAACTAAAGAGTCTTTAAAACACCCTGGGAGTCATCTACTGAGACATGCAGCTATTTCAAAAGTCTAGACTCACATACATCCAATTTTTACTTTGACACATTTTCTTAAACCTCAAGACTGAAGCTAAATGATAGTATGTCATGGTGAAGTAAGAGCAAATGCAAACGATTAATATAATAGTTTAACAATACGCTGATGTGCTGTTTTTCAGAGTGTGAGATGTGGAAATCGATGCAAGTGTCTTTGCTAGTTTAAGACCGACGCAGTTGTCAATTTCCCATCCAGCGCCCACGTCGTTTAAATAGCAAATGCACCGGCGCCCATCTTTGCGCACATGGGTGTGCTGGTCTTACAGGGAGGTGTGTTCAGGTGCATTCTTGGCGTATTGCTATTTTGAGGCAGCGGGAAGTGATCACGCCATTGACCAACAAAAACCTGGTCTAAAGTCAATAACGCAGCATTTCATTGTTATTTTAACAGCAAATTAGTAAAATGTGCCTAGGCTTATGCACAGCGCGCCCACACTATGCTTGTTACACACACACAGGGAAGTGCAGCAGCACACAAACATGCAAAAGATTACAAATAAAAATATTACGGTGCAAATCTGCCATTATAATAGCAATGCGCCAAGGTACAAACGCGCCTGGCTTTTAAAGGGAATGGGAGATGACACTGATTGGTTTATCGCATGTTACGCCCAAAACACACCTATGAATTAATGAAGACACTAAGTACAACCCTTTTGAACCCTTTTTTCCACCGTCAAACTAGCAAAAGTGGATTTGGACATGCCCTAAATGCACCTGCGCCAGGGCCCTGTGTTTCCAATAGTAAGCAGTTGGAGTTAGCCTAGCTTAGCATAAAGACAGGAAGCAGACAGTAGCAACTAGGGTTAAGGGACAAGAAACACCTACTAACACATCTAAAGCTCACTAATGAACACATCTGTTTAAGTCGTACAGACTAATGTAAAAAAGGTAATGTATATGAACTATAGCTGTAAAAAGTGTAATATTTCCCTCTGAAATGTAGTGAAGAAGGGGTAAACAGTAAAGTACCTCAAAATTGTACTTAAGTACAGAACTTGGATAAATTTGCTTAGTTACTTTTACTTGACAATAATCATTTTTATGAAAACTACCTGCCATTTTCTTTTAGCTCCATAAATATGCTCTTTAAATGTTAATTGTGACAATTTAAATTAAAAATGCCAGTGTGCTGGTGGGATGCATCATTATTGTAGCCTAGAAATCTAGACACACCCTAGCGGCAGCCAATGTTTGCAGCCAGGGTCAGTCTAGTAACTCTCTGTTGACTTGGAGCTGGAAAAACCAAATTCTGGTCAGGCCAATCACATTGTGTATAGAGTCGGTGGGCGGGCTTAACATAAGGACGGCAGAGTTGCGACGGTTCTGCTTGAATTCCCTGCTACTTGAAAACAAAGAAGATGGCTGCTGCTGCTGGCGAACAGCGGTCTTTTGAATCGGGTTTGGCCGCGACTCTGGAAGACTTGGAGTTAAGCACTGAAGTCATTCTTAAAAAAGGAAGATGTGTTCGGAGTTTTGCCGACCGGATACGGCAAAAGTTTAATCTATCAACTAGCGTTGCTCTGGTTGGTTATGAGTGCAGAGGGAATTTGAAAGACAACCATTTATCCCGCCCCTTGGATTGAGCCCTGGTGCCCTGGTGAGTTCCCAGACCCAACATCTTGATGTGGGTCTGGCTTGTCAGGCTATCATTATTGCACTTTTGTCTGATCAACTGTTTCCGTGATACTGTGTGTGAAGGACAGATGGACAAACAAATGAACAAATGTTTGTTTATTACTTCATCCGTCTGTCCCTTCCGTGCAGTATCTCACTCAAGTTTAACATCCCTGTCCAAATGTCATCATTGGGGTGGGTGATAATGTGTGCTTTACACAGAAAGCAAGGTCAGCGCGGCAGCTCAGTTGATGTTTTGAACAGTCATCATTTAACTATTCTATTTTTAATGGAGGCTTTATATGAACGTGATTAGAGGGGAAATAATTTATTGGAGGGGAAATAACAAATTACCAGCCTGCTTCCAGCCTTACTAAATTTGACTTCACACATTATAATAACACAGAAGCTTCTAAGTGATATTTTTGTTTTCACTCTGGTTTTATTAGGACAGCTGCAGCTGAATGAAGAGGGAAGAGGAGAAGTAGTGGAAAAGGGCTAAAAGGGAAAGACGTAACATGACAGATGAGGAGAGACAGCCAAGAACACAGAAATGATTGGAAGTACAGAGACATGAAGTGAGCAACACAAGGCTAAACTAATTGTGTTTAATTTTAGACTCTTTGACCTCCAGCTGTGCTGATTTACTGATTTAGAAGTTGTGACTGGCTCCGGCCTATTTCCAGTCCCATATGGGTCACATATTAGAAAGAAATCCCATAAAGAAATCACATATTAGAAAGAAATCCGAACAGATGTGTGGAAGGCAGATGCTTCCATACAGGGCAGTAGCAGTCACTTAATGGTTTGATAGGTATACAAATGTTATGAATGATTTACAGGTACCAGATCAAAACTCAGTTAAACACCGACGGGAGAGTTTGGAACGACGTGCTAGACAGCACTCTCCACCTCAACATCAATACACCAAACGAGGCACGCTGTACTCATTCACCGTTCATACATATACCTACGAAAAGAAAATGCACTGTAATTCATATACTAATCACCGAATTATTATGACCCATATTGACATTTGTTGATAAGCAGCGACCTAAGACCGCGAGTGAATCCACTGATAATATCTAAAACCTCATTTCACCATAACAGGGTAGTCAAGAATTTTGTTAAGCAACTCTCTGACCGAGGTGTGGACTAAAGATAGAACGTAAAAGCAAAATGCAGACGTCTGAAATGCGGGCAGAGCCACAGGGAAATACAAAGAGGTTAAATGGATGTGCCTCACTTACTGTTAAAAGTGACCTGCTCTGCTCAGGGGGAGAAGCCCTCCACTCATTATCAGCTGATGTGCTGTATAAAGAGAGGGCACACACCTGCACACACACACACACACACACACACGTTTCTATGACTGTATCAATAAGATTATACCTGTGTACAAATTTAGTATTATCCATACACACTATATATGGCCAAAATGTATGTGGACACGTACTATACTTTTGGCATGGTAGCAGGTAACATTTGCATGTTAATCATCTTAGCATGCTAGGTATTCCAGGTATTTGGTCATAAACCAAAGGACAAATTGAAATTTGGACCTGATGATGGCGCTAAATGAAAGACAGGGGATCACCAAACGTTTTGCAATGCATCCTGAGTGGGACATGCATTGTCTGTACCAAATTGAATGGAAATCTACCCAATAGTTGAGACATCTCACTCAAAATCACAAATGTGAATCTCATGGTGGCGCTAGAGGAACAGTCTGGGGATCACTAACCACATCTGGGAACCATGAATGTCTGTAGAAAATGTGCCAATCCATCTGGTTAGGTGCCAAGATATTTCACTGGATAAGTGAAAACCTTGACCTGCTGGTGGCCCTAGAGGAAAAGTCATCATCAGGGCAAACCATCCAATAGTTGTTGAGATATTTCAGTTTGGAACAAAGTGGTGGATCAAGATCACCCCATGAGTCACACCACTAGTGTGGCTACAAATCCCATATGGAGTTTTTGGTTTGGATGACCACATACTTTTTGGCTATGTAGCTTATCTTCAGCATACAACTTTAGTGCTTTAAGTCTGAAAATCCCCCTCCCCTCTGTGGCTGGGTTACATCGGTAAGCCTCTCTGCCTCCAGGTATTTGTTGTCTACAAAATATCTCACTCCCACTAAACACTGACCTCACTATCACTTTCTTTTTCACTCACACAAACTGACACACACACCTAAACAAAAGAGCACGCAAAACACATTGAAACACCTACGCAGGCGCAAGCCCGTCCAAACACGCACACAGCTTTATTCTCACTAATTGCTGGCAGTAGGTATTATGAGACTCACTAGTTCTCAGGGAAAACAAACAGTTATATAGGAGAGAGAGAAAGCACGGGGGGAGGAATGGGGTGAGAGAGCATTAAGTGCGAAGCAGATACAGAGATGAGGACGGAAGGAGGGAGGATAAATGACTGCTTCCACTGAGGCCTGCGTGGAAAGTGTCAAACACGCCTCCTCAGATCGTAAAGATGAATGCAAACCGAATAGAAGCCCTTTTTGAACCTAAGAGGAAAAACACAGCGACAGCTGCGTCAGTGGGAGATGTCTGAGTCGTGTAGAGTTCAGGATGGAGCCAGAGGAATGATAGAGTGTGGCCCTCAGTTGCGTCACATTCATTCTTTTAAAGGAGGAATAAATGTGTTAATCTGAGCTATGGCAGGAAAACGGAGGCGGTCAAGTTTATGGGTTTGCTTGAAGCTCCAGAAGTTATAAGATAAGATAAGATCAGATATACTTTCTTGTCACCGAAGTGAAATTTGTTTTGGACTCTGTCCGTTCCGCAGCTTTACAAAGACAACACAAAATACAGAAAACAAGCATCTCTCAACACATACTCTCATGCAACTCAAAACATGCTTTCATATACATTAGACAGGTACCATTGGCATTTTTTTATTGAACAACCCTGTCAGCTGCATTCTCCGCAATAAGTGTAGCACAGCCCTTGCACAATGAAATATTGCACAACTAACATATTGCCAAACCCCAATAGCCTACGTACAGTTACCTCTTAACTGATTAACAGCACAGTGGGGTTCAAACCCACACTCATTTTAAGAGTGTTGTTGGTCTTTATTAATGCAGTTTGTCTTTGTCATATGTTTTGATTTCTGAGATGCACTCTCTGACTAAATTGGTTAACATTTCTATTGCTATTTAACCTGCTATTCTATACTGTATCCTAGCATTTAGTCCACATATCAACATAATAATCGCCAGATGGCTGACAGAAGTGCCATTTTAAGCGCTGACCCACCTATAAAGAAGTGTTTGTGACTGTGATTGAGTTACGTACTTGAGACTTTTAAGTCATTTTCCAGGAGGTCTTCACACTATTTTGTCCACATTGGATTGTTTTACCATTAAGCAAAGGTAGGATTAATTTATTAATTTTGCAAAGTTTAGCAATTTAGTTAACTGATTAATTATTTGAAGTCATAAAACAAGTCATTTGAAGATGTTGCTATGGGGTCTGGGAACTTATGATGTGATGGGTATTTTTTATTTTTATTTTTTACTTTCTTTTTGATGTTTTTTTTGGATTAAAAAACTAATCTGAAAAATAAACTTGTAGAGTAATCCAGAGGTGGGACTAAGTCATTGTGTTGCAAGTTACAAAGTATCTCAGGTCTTGTCCTCTCCCTTTAAACTTTGCACTGTATTTTGAGTTTGATTTTTGAGTATTGACCTGTTTCCAAGGTGTAGAACAATCTGCAACTTCGTAATATTTAAAAGCAAAATGTTGAGGTGTGCCTTGGCGCTGTATTACTGTACGGTACGTTTTCTGTTGACCACAGCATAGTCCTTACAGTACATCCAACTGGGATAATCAAAGGTATCATCTGTTATCCAACCGTGGGCGGCACTGCCATGTCCAAATCAAGTCATTAGCTGGGAGCTTTTATTTGACAAACACAGCTTTACAATACATGAAAAAAAAAAAAAAAATCTTTCCACAGCACAAATTGCAACAAGAACGTTAAAAAGCAAAGCTGCCTGAGCGACCCAAACAAAAACTAAAAATTAAACTTTTTTTTCATCAAAACAATCCTGAGCAGCCACATTATTATTAGCCGCACATCAGTCAGCCTTTGCATCCTAATACTTCAACCACAATTTGAAGTTTTGCATATCGGATAATTTAAGTAAGGGCAGACTTAAGATTCAGGGGCCCTTTACATAGGGCAGAAAGTTCAGATATAGGTGTTTGGAAGGAGATAGGACACACAATGTACTGTTTATTATTTTGGTAACACTAAGCTGAAATCCTTTTTTGAGTTGCGTTATTATATTACTTAACAAATAAGACCACCAAGACCTGAAATAATTTCTTAACATCATATGTGTAGTGGAACCCTCGTGTGCCAGGCTTTGTTACCTAGGTTTGTGTTGCTCCATAGGTACACAGTGAGCACACTGGCTCATAATGTAGAAGCTCATTGCCAGCCTTTCACTGTTGACACACTGAGTCAAGTGGCTTGCTGCTGACCCATCTGCTGGTGCTGAAAAAAAAAGAAAAAACACACACACACACACACACAGTTTATGCATGTGTGAGCCGCATAGGTTTCGATATAATGTAATGAAACATTCAGCTGGGCATATGGTGTGTGGTACTCTGTGTGCATGGAACGACAGAGGGAGAATTAACCGAGCTTATCAGGTGACCCAGTGAACATGAATGCAACACCTCTGGCTGTAATCTGTCCTGGCAGTGTGGGAGATCAGGTTGACTGGATGAAGGGAATTAAATCGCTTGTCTGGAACAACTGACGTCTCACGTGTGTGCCTGAGACAGAGAGCATGCAACACAGAGGAGAGAGCAAACAGAGTGAGAACCCACTGTAGTCTGCTGTTTATACGCCAGATATGTAGGAGTAATTAATGAGCATGTTTATATTGTCAGTTACAGGAAGTGCTGATCTTGCTTATTAGCAAGTCTCTTCTAGACATCAGAATGATGTCATCATCAATGATCTGCAAAAATCAACATCACAACAGCTGTTTCCCTATGCCTTTTTTTGCCTTCATTACTGCAGCGACAGTGGCTAGGATCCATGTTTATGGTGACCAAGTATAACTTGGCAGCCACAGGCAGCTACAGGAGAGAGGAAAACTCAGTCTCTGCTGCCATCTGCTGCTCTTATTTTTTTTTTTAACAAAAACTTTCTTCTTTACTTTTCATGATTATTCCGCTAAGACAAGAATATTGTCTTGTCTTTTTTTTTTTTTTTATTTAGTTAAAGGAGTGCTTTACCAAATTATTTTTGCACTTCCATAAAGTTGGGGGATGCTCCAGAGACAGACTTTTAAAAGAATTGGTTAAATCGATGCAACAAAGGGTTAAGATGTCCTGACTTGTAGCTCCTGGTTACATGTCATGTCATGGTAAACGTCAATGTAGTCTTGCAATCCCAGTTCTATCCCCACAGCACTGTGGAGTAAAGTCTGGCTGCACCACAGATTTTGGGATAGGAGAAAAAAAATTGCATTTCTTGAAACCAATCACAATCGCCTTGGGCGGCGTTCAGGCCGCAGCAACGGTGGCTCTGTAAAATGGTCTCAGGAAGGAACTTTTCATTTTGGTTGAACATTTGCACTCTGCAAAAGAAAACACCACATACAATATTATATAAGGTTAACTGTTCACACAATACAATAATGTTAGAATGTTAAATTAGCTGGATACATGGTTAAACGTAATTTGCTCTTACCAGTGTATCGCTGAGTGTACTTGGTCCATAGCAATCCCCTGCATGGTAAACGCTAAGCTATAAGCTAAACACCTCATTGCTCCAGCTCTTCACTTAATTCATGAGAGTGATATCAATATTCTCATCCAGCTCTTTGCAAGAAAACAAGAGTACAATCCCCAAAATGTCTAACTATTCCTTTAAAAATTGGTAAGTCTAAGCCAAGTGAACCTTAATGACAAACTGGGTTTTTTTTCTGAGAAAGAAAAAAAGGCTAAGTAGTACACCCCATGATTAATAAACTGACCTACATGTGGCATTCAGATTATATTTAAATGTAAATGTAGAAAAACCCATCACAAACGTGACTGTCAATAATCCAATTCCTTGTGAAGTCAATTTTATTTATTCTGATTCATAGAAGCATTTTTAGAAAATATACTCATTTTCAGGCCTGCAAAATCAGATTAAAACTGTAAGGGATTCACTGCTGACTTAAATACTCTTGAAGAGATGGGAGTGCTAAGTGCATGATAACACATTTCTCAATCATCATCAATGTCAGCATACACCAAAAAGCATACTTACAAACACAGTTATCAAATGATGTATTATCACAAATAAAAACATGATTGTTAACTGGTAGTTACCACAATGGTTAGTGCAGTTTTATATTCGGTATTTACATCTCCATTTGAATAAATACAGTACAAATTCACTTTAAGTAGTCACAGATTGTCAGTAAAAGACAGGGAGGGGGATGAGAAGACAGTGTTTTCGATATTAAATGACTTTGCACAAATGCACAAAACAGTTCATGATGAGCATACTGGAGAAACATTTAACTACTGTGTGTGCTTTATGTACTGCAGGTCAGAGCTTCCTTTATGCCTGAGAAAAACCATAGCAAGTGCAACCAGTTAAAAACAGAAAGCATACCAGTACATGCATTTTCAGCAACAAATGTTTACATGAATTAAAAAGGAAGAAAAGCTGCTTGTTGGAGCTTTGTCAGTTAAGTCCACACAGTTTTAAAAGCTTGTCTCTGTCCAGTCCTCCATGTTCCAGTCTGTCCTTCCCAGCAAACTTCTTCTGATCCACTGGTAACGTCATAACGCATCTCTGTTACCAAGCTGGGGGCTTTCATAACCTAAAGAAGCAGATACTGTGTCAATAAATGACTTTAAAGCTGCACTAATCAAACTTTTTACATTAGCAATTGATCAAGTGAGTATTAGTAAGTTTTCATGAGTAGAGACAAACTTAAAGAAAGTTTATCACCCAAACCTTCAGTCCCTTTCAGTTTTACAGAGCATTTTAGCACCATTTTAGCTCATCGTTTTGGTTTTACAGTCCACAAACACAATATCAACTGTGTTTCCAGTAGCAGCAACATTTTATAGCAAAAAAAAAAAAAAACAGTTGGTGGAGACTCGAACACAAACATGACTCCAACTGAATGCTAATGTTGTTGCGTATCTGCTTGATGTGTGTAAATAGGAAACAATTTCACCGTATCAACTTTAAAAGGTTATTTCTATTGACCCCAAGTAACAGAAAATCAGTTATTGTGTTTAAAGCTGCACTAATCAATATCTTATATTATTAACAATGGATCAAATGTCTGTGTGTAATGTGAAACAGGTTGCCCATTGTGCCAAACTCACAGAGAATAATCACAAAATTTTGCGGTTGCCCTTAGCTCTGCATAGCCTTTTGGTCTATTTCTATTTTGGATCATTGTTATGGATTTCTCGCACGCAACTCCGCTCTTGACGACCTTCTTTTAAACCGTAGCAGGCAGCTGTTTTCAGCAACAACAAAAAACTCTAAATAAATTAACCAACTGTATTCTACCTGCTTAGTACCAAATGGCCGAAAGACAAAGTTAGCAACTAGCTAGTGAAAATAGTGGAGCATTTAGCTGCTAAATGCTAAAAGGAGAATGAAAATTAGATTTCCATTCAACAGGGCTGAAAACCCGACTCCAAATGAATGCTACTGTTTTTCTGTGTCTGCTGGATGTGTAAACAGTGTGCTAACAGGTTTGACATATCAGTTTTATAAGGTGATAATACTGTATGTCAGATATGTATTTAGCTTGTTCCACTGCCCAAAAGTGGGCACAAAAATCAATTGTTACACTTCCAACATTTAGATTTCATTATGTACAGGAAAGCTCAGTGTTTCCCACACATAGACTAATTCGTGGCGGTGCGCCGCACTATCAACACCTGCTGCCGCACATTGCGTTTCGTTATAAAAAAACGAAACACTATTTAAAACACAGCTTATTCGTTCAGCTGCAATTCCTTTCCCTGCTCTCCTCAGTCTCTCTGTCACTTGCGTCTCGCTCACATACACACACACAGCCCCTCCCCCCGTGCACACAGGAGAAACAGGAGAAGACGGCTGGCGAAATTCACAAGTTCACGAAAGGTTGGTATGTATCTCGCGAACACCTTTACACAATCACACATTAAAAAGTGCTATACAAATATTTTATATTCTGAAGACAATGTTGTCAGTGTGTTAATGTTGGAGTCCCGACCCGACTCTTAGAGAGAAGACACACCAGCCCGATAACTGGGCGTCGGGCCGTCTGGCGAGGTCGGTGACTTGAGTCTGTTCGGTGTGTTCCGTGCCATCGGCCGTCCGAGGAGCCGTCGGCATTCATTTGGGCGGACCCGACATGTTCAGTCGGAGACAGGGCAGTCGGGACTCACCCAGAGATGGGGAGCGAATGAGCCGCTCAAAATCTGATGAAAATCTTTTAAACTGACCTTTGTCAATCTGAAATGAAGACAGATTCAGCAACTGCACGGCCTATTTCTCGCTTAAAATGTTTTCAGAAACACGTTTCGGTGAACTATTTTAGTCCAATATGAGATCGTATTCTGAACAAGCCGCCATGACAGTCTGGCTGTGAATTTCCGGAGAAAAAAGAACCACGTGACACGTTCGTCCAATCAGCTGCCGGTTTTCATTTTCTGGGAAATAATCAGACTGTTAATGGAAACAATACAGAGCAGCGCCGCCTGCTGGTATGGAGACATATTACATTTCGCGCAGAGCGTACGCTCAAGTCAGCGTCGCCTCAGTGTGTTCTGAGGCATTTTTTGGACCTTGGGACCCGACTGATCAAAGGAGCGGTTTGCGGTAAAATGCAGTTGGGTTGTCGAGGTCAAAACACTATATGTAGCAGCTGTGAATCAAATAAACTTATTATAAATAATGTTATGTCATTTTTTTTTTACTCTCAACAGAGTGACCAGTGTAATTAGTTATGTTATTAATTTGTTTACAATATTTTCAGGCTTCAACCAGTGCTGCTCAATTATAAAGAAAGGGTCAGGGAGAGAAACAGATAGATTTAGGGCTGTCCTCGACTAAAGAAATTCTTAGTCGACTAACACTTATATGATTTTGTCGATTAGTTGATGTAATCGACAGAGCTGTGCTCTTTGAGAGGTGATTAAGACTAGAAAAGCACAATATAAATGTAGTTAATGAACCATCTGTAAAACTGAGTTTCTCCACAATTAATCCTGCAAAAGCACCACTTTAAATCTTGTGTTTACCAGAAATGTGCTCATAAGTTTCTTGGAAATGAGTAATTAAGCATGAATAAGCATAAAAAATGACTCATCAACTAAAGAAATCTTAGTCGACTAAGACCAAAACGACCGATTAGTCGACTAATCGACTAAGAGGTGGCAGCCCTAGATAGATTCGTTAGGCATTGAAGAAAGAGTAGGAGAGGACAGCGTCCTCCTCAGTTTTTGATACTTGATTGTATGAAAATAAGTATCTCTCTCTCACCCCGCCCCCGGTCTGGCACAGGGCGACCGACCGACCCCCCCCCCCCGGCTACAAATTGCTTTCTAATCTGTGGGAAACAATGTTGCTTGATGTATCAACCTATGTTAAATGTAGCCAGGCACAGAGAACCACTGCAGTTTCACACTTTCTATATAAGTGGCTTTTACACCATCATTTGTGGCATGGTCCTTGTTATCATTCTCACAGTGATAATTGCACCCATCAGCAGGTTATGTATTACAGAGGTAATTGGCAGGGGCTTTTGCCATGTCATTAGTGTCCCTAGCTTTCCACTGCCACAGGCTTTTCATCTTCAATGCCAAATGACTGAAATGTAGAAATGGATAACGAATCAGCTAAACATAGCTGCCAATTACCTCAATAATACAATAATACAACATAGTATCTATAAGGAATCAGCTAAAATTAAAGCAGGAGTGAAATGCTAAGTTTGTCGTTTATTGGCACCATCCATGCAGTGTCAGATCTGGCTGCCAGCTGCAAAGAGACGTTTCTGGAAAACAGGCAAATTACATCTTTAAATTATGTTTTATGATCTCTTTCTTTGGTCAGCCATTTATAAAATACCGGAACAAGCATGCATTCAATATGTTAGGTATGACTCATCCATGTACAGTGCTATGAAAAAGTCTACAGAGAGGAGTTTTTGCAAAAAATGAATAAGCTGTGCACACCTTTTATCTCTTTTAATGAACTTCATAAAGATTAACAGATGTTCTTAATACCTTGCAGGGTTCAACAATAAGGGTTGCCTGATGGCCCTGGGGCAAGTTAAAAGCCACTTCGGACAAGTACTTATGACATTACCATATCATAATCATTTGACTTGAATGTGCCGTTGATCAATCAAGAATTGAGTTGGCACTTGATGCTTTTGACGTTTTTTTCAAAATTTTTGTTACATTTTTGTCTACATTTTTGACGTTTTTATGGGGGTTTTAAACGCTTTATTGACCTTTTTTTTTCTACAATATTTTTTGACGTTTTTCCTCAGATTGTTTTCATAGGGGCCAGTAAAAATTCACTCCGGGCAAGTAGAATTTTTTTTTTTTACTTACCCGACCGGTCAATTGAAAAAAAAACCTTAGCATCGAACCCTGCCTTTAGTATTGAATTTTATTTTCATTATCTATTTTAAATTAAAACTGAGAAAAATCACTGTATTGCAATGAACTGCAAAACCTCAAGGGTGCAAACTTTTCCTGTCACATGGCTGTCATACAAGACATATTTGCAGGAAGTGAAACAGATACATACACCTGGTCCCAGCAGGGCAGTCCAGGGATCTGTTTCTGTACTGGGGGAAACAGGGCTTTTTCACAGGGAATCTGCGATCTGAGGGCCTCTCCAGATCGTAGGGGCTGTTCCGTTCCATGCCTGAGGGGAAATGGCATGAGAGACAGACAGACAGACACACACACAGACAGACACACACAGACACAGACACAGACACACACACACACACACACACACACACACACACACACACACAGAGTGGGGTGTGGGAACTGAAAAGAGGTTGCAGGGTAAAGCAGTAATGTGGTACACAGCCAGGAAGCTCTACAGGCTTGGGAGCAGATCAAATAAGAGACTCACGCTGCTTTTATTTGATACAAAATAACAAAGGCATTGCGCCATTGTTATGAATTATGAACAAAAGCAACAAGATGTGCATTTGTCTCAGACATCCATGTGTAGAACCAAACAAAGCATTCATGCTATGTACGTATATCATAATGTGTGCACAACAGCAGGGGTACAGGGCATACAGTACCTATGTCAAACGAGTTGGACTTCCTGGTGTGACGTGATGTTGCTGTAAATCCATTACGACCTTCTTCCCCATCTGATTGGTGGAACAGGTTTAATCATCATTATCATGATCGTCATCCGCACTTATTCTGTCCAAATGGCCTGACAGACATCATCAACAACATACAGTATTCCGTATGTTGTCACTTTATTCTAATCAGCAAGAGTGCCATGTGCAGAATCTGAAACCTTTTCAACTGAAAAACCAGGAAAATTACATTAAAGGTCCCATATTGTAAAAAGTGAGATTTCCATGTCTTTTTTTTAATTATAAAGCAGGTCGAGGTGCTATATAAATAATGTGAAAGTATCAAAACGTTCAGTCCACGCTCCGCTCAATCCCCAGAGAAATGCACACAGCCCTTATTCAGAAACTGTGCCTTTAAATGAGCTGCCAGGACTTCCGTACGGTTGTGTCACAGCTTTACTATAAGTGTGTGTAGAAAGTACCTCTACGGTGCCGTTACAGTCATTCCCCGGCTGCAATGACGGTGCAGAGACTCAGAGAGCGTAGATGCGCACGACCCAGAAACGCTGACCAATCAGAGCAGTCTGGAATTTTTCGGGAGGGGGGTTTAAAGAGACGGGCGCTAAAACACTGTTTCAGACAGAGGGTGAATACAGGTATTCAGACCGACAGTATAAGATAAATAGTGTATTTTGTTTTTACCTTAGGCACGTAAACATGTTCTAGTAGAAACTATTACTACAAAATACAAGTATGAACCTAAAACCGACCGTAATATAGGACCTTTAAAGTAACAACCACACTGGTTTATCATGAATGATCTACCACATCACAGTTCACCACTGTTTCTATCCTTTGCTGTACAGTAACATTGTTACAGCACCTTGACTGACAGGATCTCCTGCTTCTATCCCCGGCTTGGCAGATGCTGGTGAGCTTTTATTCTCGGCGGTCCCCTCCTCTTCAATGATTGGCTGAGCAGGAGGCAAGCTCCTCTGGTCACTGGTCGGTTCTTCACCCTTATTGACAGGTGAGGTTTTGGCAGAGGTCACAGCCTTTTCCGGAGAGGTCTTGTCTCTTGAGAGATCGAGACTGGGCTGAGGGAGGAACACAGCATTTGTGTGTTACAGTATGTTACACATCAGAGTCTAGTGCGTGAGAGTTTGTACAAAATGTGTCCTATTTTTTCTTTGTTTTACATGCTGTACACATACCTTATTAAGTAGAAGAGAACGCTGTCCCTCTGGCACTCGCGCTCTCTGCTTCTCTTCATGCTTTCTTTCACTCTGGTCTTCTTCTCCTTGCAGCCTTCCTGCCTCTTCTGGTGAGACAGAAACACAGTCAACTCAGACCTTACAATGATCCAGCAGAGCTTTGTTTGAAAACCTTTAAGCATGGAAGCGGAGTAGCAGGTGCACACATTTCATGTGCATTCTGTAATTGGAAATGTTAGCTTGACTAGACTGGGACTGAAATCACTGGCAAATATACAGCGCACAAAGAAAGAAAAGGTATAAAGTAAACAAGGAACAATGAAACACCTCCAATTAAGAACTGGGTTGCTTGACATTTCTGTGTTAAATTCTTTCTACAACTTCAAGAGAGATAAAATATCATATGCATATTATGCTGGCCAATGGTTTATACGCACGTTTATCTGCTGGAGGGTTGTCACGTCACTGATGTTGTATTCAGTTAATGAGGAACAAAATAGCAGCAGCTATTATTATTTATTGATGTGCACATTCTGCAGCTAGGTTTCCAATCAGAGGATAAAAGTGTACTTTTCTGTACCATTTCTTTGTTTGCAATGTCAATTTGCAGATTTCTACATTGATTTTATGGCATGACCGGTTCTGGCCTCAAGCTATTGTACTGATCTCTTAATTCCCTTTGAGCCAGAGTACAGTCAATAGCTACTTTTGGAACTGTGGAGGTTTTGCTCATTACAACATCTAGACTTGAAACCAACAATAGCCCTTAACAATGTCCCTATCCATGTAAAGGCCCCTATAGTTTGGGACAGTGAACCTTTGGGACTAAGCCAGTCAAATCTCTGTCTGTCTGACTTGTACCACTTTCTCTCATTAAACTCACTTTGATAGACGTCTTGAACAAATCTTCTTTTAATGATGTTGATCTAATTTTGTCTTTTCTGTCTGAGTTGCAGTACCTAAACTCTCCTGCAGGTGTCTCTGCCTCATGACAGCCACACTTGGCTTGGTGCTCTGTGGGGGTGGCTCTGGCCTCGGCCCACAGGGGGCCATGCTTCCACCGCCGCTCTGTCTGTCCTCCTCCATGTCAGCCTGTGAGTCTGTCAGGGGTACGATCCTCTCCTGCGTGCCCGTCTCCATCTGTCTGTCCGTCTGTTGTTTGGAGGACACCACGTGGCCGTTACTCCGAGGATCTGCAGGGACATCTGAGATGGTGGTCGACCCGTCAGTATCTTGGTCTGTCTCTTTGATGTCACAGGTGCTGCTCACATCCGAGTCCTCGATTTCTGCCCCGATGCAGCTGTACACCATGCTGACCAGGTCTGTGGACTGGACAAGGACAAAAAAAAAAAAAAAAAAAAAAAGATAAATAAAAGAGTCCTCAAACCCAGAGTAATTTGACTTCACATAGCTGATAATATGCTGTCTAGGATTTCCTGTTGTCGATGATGTACTGAATGAATTAACTGTGTAGTCTGGTGGTAACAGCGGTGAGAGTAAAGGCTACGATTAACATTTCTTAATTGTAGTTAAATCAATTATACCTAAATTAAATTATCCCTCATTTTCCTGGGAATGTCCTCAAATCCCCTCAAGGCTCAGTGAGGATCCATGGACTCTACTTTGAGGACCAAAGAGATTTGGATGACTCCAACTGTCTCTGCGCAAGTGCGTGCATGCGTGTGTGTGTGTGTGTGTGTGTGTGTGTGTGTGTGTGTGTGTGTGCGCGCGCGCACGCAACTTTGGGCAGAGAACAGGGTTCCCACACCTTCTTAAACGTCAAATTCAAGGAGTTTGACTTTTTGATAACTTTCCAGGCCCAGTTCTCTCAAATTCAAAGACCCAACATGGCATAGTTTGAGACACAGCTCAAGGTGAATTACTGTTACAACACTGAGATTTCTTTATAATGAGAACTAGCAGGCTTTACAGAAGCTCACAGAGAACAATTACAAAGAGAGAGAGGCTTGAATGTGTGAACACTTCTCATCGTGCTGGGTTACAGTGATGGCAGACTATGTTGGAAAAAAATGTATTGTGTAAATTGAGCGATAGAGACAGAGAATAGAATAGACTTTAAAATGTTTAAAATAGGCCATATAGTCCTCCACACCTCTGACAAGCTACTCACATCCAACACAAATACAGGAGTAAGAATAGCAGATAGGTGGCACAGCATTCATCTATGCATTTTGTCGTGCCATGTTAAACTACATTTAATTATTTTATTACTGTAGATTGAAAGCAGACAGAAGATATGGTATTAAAATAGTTGCACATTTCCATTTACTTCAACTGTTTGTTGTGCCAGACTGGTACACTATTCCAGAGAATAATGCAATGTGTGCAAATTGGAAATTAAATACACACTTAAAAAATGTCACAGTTCACAGACAAGGTCACAGTTAGCTTAGTCTCGCTTTGCCACACCTTCCTCCACAGCGCTGCGGAGGAGGGTCTGGCTAGTCCACACAGCATTCTGGGATGGGAAAAATACGTGCTCTGGGTTATTGGCATGTCTTTAAACCAATCACAATCATCTTGGGCGGTGCTGAGCGCCGAGCGGAGCCACGGTGCCGCTGCAAAATAGCCTCGGGGAAGGAACTTGTTTTGGTGCAACGTGTGTACGTTCAAAAGGTTGTTTTAGTCATGCAACAGAAAACTCAGATTGGACAGATAGTCTAGCTAGCTGTCTGGATTTACCCTGCAGAGATTTGAAAAGGAGTTAACAATAGTCCTCATAAATCCACCGGATTTTAAAATTCCAACACAAAGAAAGCGGAAGGTAAGGACATCCGGCGAAAAAGAGTGACATCCAGCGGAATTTCCGGCGGCAACGGAGCAATCCTGGAAGTGGAACGTTGTGGATATAGACTACAGTTAGCTAGACTGCAGCACCCCTGGAGTTGGTTCAGGATTAACTCTCAGTAGCTGCTTGCTACTAATAAGAGTTTGAATTTCTAACGGTCACATCATACTCACTGTGACTGTCTCCAACACTGTACCTGTCTCTGGATGAGGCAGGAGGGGCTGGCAGCCCTCATCCCATGCACAGGTACACCCTGCATGGGCCGAGTTGAAGGCATGGTCCCGTTTGCTCCAGGAACAGTGCTCTCTGGCCTCCCTGTTTGCTGAATCATCGAATAGACGTTCTCTGAGGCGCTGCTGGAACAGACGCACAGAAAAACCCAAGACATTTTGATTAGTGAATCATATTTACACACATTTATGGGGATGAGGTTTGACCTGAGAGGCAGGGGAAGATGAGAGTAAGTGTTTGGTGATCTAACTTGCCCTTACATTTACTTACTTGCTATAGTATTAATATATTGTACACTAACAATCTGCATTTATTTACTGTACAGTACAAGCTCGTACTTCCTATGTCACTAATTTATTGAACGCTTCTTTGGCCGCTGTTATTGTCAGCAGTATGCTGTTGCACTTCCCACACACTCTGAGCTGTTGTAAAAAGACAAAAGAAGTGGGTGCAGAGGGCAGCCATGTGAATGCAACAATGAACAATCTCTTTGATTGCTTAGCAACAATCTGCAGGTAAAATGTGACATAACATGGTTAACTGTGTTTAAAAAGCCATTTCTATCTATGGCTACCCTAAAGATGAATCATCTGTTCTTTTATTCTCCTCTTTCAGACTGCTGTAGGCCGCTGTAAAACTTGGCCTCTGTTTAAGAGTGTAACTCCTGTGCTTTAGCGTGGTTGTTAAACAGCAGAGGTGATTATGCACCAGTTTTTTTAGCCTCACCACAATTCCTTAAAAAGGTCCCATGGCATGAAAATGTTACTTTATGAGGTTTTTAACATTAATATGAGTTCCCTCAGCCTGCCTATGGTCCCCCAGTGGCTAGAAATGGCGACGGGTATAAACCAAGCTCTGGGTATCCTGCTCTGCATTTGAGAAAATGAAAGCTCAGATGGGCTGATCTGGAATCTTCCCCTTATGTTGTCAAGGGGAAAAGTTACCTCCCCTTTCTCTGCTTTGCCCGCCCAGAGAATTTGGCCCGCCCATGAAAAAGAGAGAGACATCATGGCTTGCAAACAAGCAAAGCATGGCAGTTGGTCAAGGCCACACCCCCACCCTCCACCTTGCCCCCCCCCCCCCTCAATAGCATTTAAAGCTACAGACACAGAAATAGCACATCCTAAGGAAAGTTCATTGTGGGACTGGCTCTAGTGGCTGTAATTCTGCACCAAGGCTGAATTTTGGGAAAGAGACTTCAGATACAGTATTAGGGGACCACTAAGGCCTATATAAAAGCACTGAAAAAGCAGCATGTCATAGGACCTTTAAAGTTCAATTTGTGTGCACCTCAGTCAGCTGAAAAACATACATAGCTTTCACTGAGGGCCTTTTCTCCTCCATTTTGTGTAACTGTAACTCCTTTCAAAGGGGAAGTTTGCAAAGCCTACTGAGTGCATTACTCTCCCCACAGTTATTCAGCTGTGTAATCATTTTTCTAACATGTTTTACGCCTTATAGTTTCTCCTATTCGCAATACTGCCGTCTACTTTTTAACTATAGAGCCGTTATGTGCCATACATTCAAAGCGAAGGAAAACAGTTAATCTAAAACAGCTAAATATTTTTTTCCATTAAAATATTCATGAAGCTATGCAGTGATGTTAATGCCCAGCGCTGGATTAATTTAACAGCCATCCCAAACTCTGGCTCTGAGTACTTAAATGTTTCAACTTTCATCCCCTCCTTCCACTCAGCCCCTGCGCTGCATACTGACTCTGAGTCCTGATTAGAGATGGTGGAGCTGCGGTTCTTGCGGAAGCCAGAGAAAATGGACAACACGCTTCGTCTCTTCTTTCTCCTCAGCGACTGGCCCTGATGGAGGGATGACAACTGACTGAAAGGGAAAAAAAGAGGAGGAGAAACGAGAGAGGTTATTGGAAAAGACAGAGCAAAAGAACGGATGGATACAGTCATTTTGGTGATGTTCTACTATTAATTATTGACCAGTATACATTCTCTGCAAGTCATCATTGGCTTGCGGATCTCAGTGTTAACAGCTGACTACATGACATGTGTTATGAAAATGAAAATACAGATGGCATAATATACAGTATTTGACAGAAGGCATAGTTTATGCTGCGTCAATGAATCTTTTTCATGCACAGCTGGTGAGATTAAGCACACACTGTCATATGGCCTTACAATGGTTTGGGAACTACTATTTCCATGTGGTTTTGAGTAGTGCTGTTTGAGATGCAAATTTCTGAGCCATGTATGATTATCTTACAATCTAAATCCATATTTTTAGGCTATGATGTACCCAGATGAAGTAAGTTGCTAACAAATGCCTAGCTTAAGAACTGACCTTTAGTGTGTCGAAATGATCATTACAACAACTTTAAGTCTTAACCACAATTGTACTACTCATAATGTAAATTTAACAATACTCTATGGAGTGTTCAGTAGAGTAGTTTTTCCACATGTAGTCTGTTAGTGACAGTTTTTAAAACGGCCAATATTTCGGGGTATTAGTGTAGTCAACGGATATCCAGATAAGACTCTCTTCCTTGTGTACGTCATTGTTTACAGTCCGATTAGCAACTTGAGACACGAGAATGAAGTTGAGAAACAAAGTCCACGACTGGATTGCTTCACAATCTTTATAAACAGAAATCTGCATATGAATGCAGATAAATAAATAAAAAATCTAATAAAAAACCAAGTTGCTTTAGGAGCATGTTGTTTATTCATGGACATGACATGCATACATACATGACATAGTCCTGTTTTTAATGCATTTAGTATGAACTAAGTATCACAGAGGAGGAATACTTCTTATGTAGGTATATATCAATATATTGCTATTTTTGGTTCAGCAGGTTGATATGGGTTTTATTGTGTCCATAGCAGATGTACCCTATGGTAAGACTTAAAGCAATGTGATTCACCTCTTTATACACAATTAGTTTGATGCATCTAGATACACGTTAAGCAGCCACAGGATTTATATCATTCACTTTAGCCCTATCTGGATGAAATGTATGAAATGATTCTGTTAATACAATGTGATGGAACACTGGTAACATTTCCATTTTGGCTATACTGATATAGTATTGAAGCACATCCAAAGGAGAAAGGAAACTCAGAAGCGTTCTCTTGTAATTATAAATTCTATAATTCTAACTCAGTATCTCAAGATTAGAGATTAGCATCTTGCAATTAGGACATCTTTATGTGATAATTATGAGAAGGCTAGACCATAGTTATGATAAAAACGACCAGTTGCCAGTTGTTTTTTTTTGCTATTATTTCCTTCTTGGTTTGAGGCTTTGGGAGAACCTGATTCCGTCACTGACTTCATGGGATTTTTCATACTGTATGTCAACATTGCCCAGGAATCGTAAGTTAACACTTATGATTTACATAAACCTGCATTAACTTTTTTTTCCTGCTTGAGGGCAGCGGTGGGTATGGGTGGAAATCACCAGAGGCCTCACGATACGATATAATCACGATACTTATGTCACGATACGATATTATTGCAATTTTAAACATATTGTGATATTCTGCGATATATTGCATTTTCTTTTTTAATTTATTTTTTTTTATTTTAAAGATTATTTTTTTGGGCATTTTTAAGCCTTTATTTATAGAGGACAGCTGAAGACATGAAAGTGGAGAGAAAGGGGGAATGACATGCAGCAAAGGGCTGCAGGTGAGAGTCAAACCGGCGGCCGCTGCGTCAAGAAGTAAACCTCTATATATGGGCGCCTGCTCTACCAGGTGAGCTACCCAGGCACCCAATATATTGCAATTTATTACCTATTTCCAAATTTCAAATTATGTGTCCAAAAGGAAGCTTTGTCAATATCTGTTTTATCTAAAAAGATAAATGTCTGTTTGTTCATCTCACTTCAATTTTATTGCTACAAAAGTGTCAAGCAGATAAACTGACCAACACATATATAATAATAGATCGATACTTGCCGTCTGTGTATCGATACAGTATTGCCACAGAAAATATTGCAATACTATGCTGTATCGATTTTTATATCATCACCTTTTAACTTGACATGGCACACTTGCTTGCAAGCGCGCGAGCTAGCAGATTCTGAGCAACATCGGCATTTGTTGAGTTGCGTTTGTGGCCACCTGGTGACTACAAGTCTAATATTCACTATTCATTTAATCATTGTTATCTCTTTTTTGTTTCCTCTAGTTTTTTACAAAATATCTGGCTCTTTGGTTGCTAAATGCTCTACTATGTTCACCAGCTAGTCGCTAACTTTGTGTTTCTGCCGTTAAAAGGTGCCCTGTGGTGTTTTCTTGTTTCTAAACCCATTGTATTCTTTAGGTCTAACACAGATGGTGAAAGCATTTCCTTCCTTGTAAAACATTTGCAAAGCCAATTTTTCTTACAAACTTGAACTTTGCATTGTTTAAATTCATGTTTGTTAGCTTGCAGTCTTCTTCCTTGCCTTTGCTGCTGCATTCTTTCTTGGTGCGTTACTGCCACCTGCAGGTCAGTGGAATAGTGTGAAATCATTGGCTGGAATGGTTATTGTGCCCCTTGTGTACGACCCTTACACAAAAACATTGCTTCATAGCGCTACTAGTGGTCAAAAGCCCCACAGGGCACCTTTAAGTGCTAAGAAAGTAGCGTACCCACTGAGGGCTGCCTGCTGTGGTTGGAAAAAATACTGATGAGAGCGCTGAGAGTGAACCAAAACAGTCGTTGTGGGTCTTACAACAAATACAATGAGCTGAAAGATGATTAAAAGCTCGGTAGAACTTGGGAAAACCGGGAAACAATTATTTTGGTTTGTCACTACAAGCGACCCCTTTCACATTGTCATTTCATCCATTGTTAATATAAAAATATTGATTCTAGCTGCTTTAAGGTCACTCTAGTAATCTACCAGCCATAAGTCCCAGTCAGAAGTATTTTTTTTAAATGGTAACTTAACTCTTATAATATAATTCTTTTGTCATAATTACAATACAATTTTCTCATGATAAAGACATGAGGCTAACTATCTAATGAGAACTGTCAGATTAAGATCTTGCATGTTAGGTTGGATATGCTCCTATCAGATGCTGAAGAATAAAATATCAGGTTTTACTAATCCACCGGATATGGACTACAGTTCCCTTAAAGTGTGTGCTCTCCTCAGGGGGCCACTGTAGTAATGACAAATCTACTGCATTTCTTAAAGATTGCACGAAAACTGATTCTGTGAACTACCTGTCAGGTAGAACTCTCTTGCTGTAAAAATCAGGTAGTCCATCTTCCAGCATATTGACTCCTCCGTTCTCCGAGCAATGCTGCAAACAGACACAGACACACACACACAGACACACACACACACACACACACGGAAATGGATAGAATAACAGGATAACAATTATCAATCCGTCATGTCGGCAAAAAGCTGAAAGGCTGACAAAAGGTATTATCATTTCAAATGTCTGGCTGGCAGAACAGAATCCACTGCCAACAGAAGTCTGTTTGTGAAACAACTCCTCATCATGCTGCCGTAACTGAGTTTGTACCGATGTAGAAAAAGCTTTTTACAAAGTCTCAAAACAAACAAGCCGTTTTTAGTTAGAAGCTGCCCCATGTACCCTGGGAGATGGCTGTGCATGATTAACATCGAGTCAGAGACATATGCGACAGCTTCCTACTTAAAAGGACTTATTTTTGGAAAGTGCCACTGGCATGGCAAACAAGATAAATAACACAAGTTTGCACAAAGCAGTCAAGAGATAAAAGAAACCCCTGAAAACTATACATGCTGGGTTTACTTTCTCACCTCTACACCCTTCTGAGCTCTATAGTGGAAACACACAGACTGAACTTCATGCTGCAGCATGAGATAAAAAAAATAATGGAGCGGTTAAATATACATACTGTAGATGTCACTAGCACAATAAAGACTCCTTTACCTTCAAGGTGCCATAAAAGATCCGGACGCCGTTTTAAAAAGTGTTAGCTGTGTTAGCGATCTGTATACAAATCTCAAACAGTTGTTTGAGAAACTGCCGTTCAGAGTAGGGCTGCACAATTAATCGCAATGTTATCGAAATCATCATACGGACTAGTGCAATATTCAAATCGCAGCAGGGGGGGAATATTTTTTAAAGGCAAAATGTGCGTCAAACCATTCTGAATAAAGTATTGTGGTGCTGCAGACGTCCCGGTCTACAAAACGAATCCTACAGACTAAAGAAAAAATCTTTGTTTGGTACAGATCCTTGCAAAAATCACACTATAATCATTATAATTTCTTTTAATTTCAATCATTTTCAATGAAAATAAGAATAATGCTACAAAAATGAACACTTCCTCCAATATCGTGAATCATATCGCAAGTTCAAAGTTTTCCGTCACAAGAAGCTCGAGAAAGAGGTGATTCCTGCCTACTGGAGCTCATAATAAGGTCACAAGTCACTTTCACGCCATTTGTCATCGACTTACAGATTCTGGGGGAGGGTGCCCTGCTCTGTGTCTCCGTGGTGGGCGAGGCCTGACGTGGGTCACGTGACGCAAGGGCGAGCCGTTGGTGGGGAGGGTGGACAGACACTCCCATGATGCCGAGTGAGTAAGAGGGGCAGAGTGCGGTGGAGCAGAAGGGGTAGGAGAGGGACTGGGCTCATCACCTAGACCTACAACGAGACAAAATAAAAATTATTTTCAGGTCACATTTTGGCCTACAGTACACTGCATATATTTCAATTAAATAGATTGAAGTTGAAATCAAATAATTGCTTATGACATTACATTTTTCTAAAGTCAAATATGAAAAGACAAATTTTCGTCTAGGCTATGTCTTTATTTACATAGCCATGCTAATGTAGCTGCCCGGTGAGGCAGATAATGGATGAAAATGGAGAGGCAACCTCGCTATTCTTAGACCATAACCACTAGTGAAGCAAAAATGTCAAGTTTGGCCTGAGGGGGGTATCGGAGAAAAGGCCATGTTATTACCTAAGAAGGGTTAATCCTTCAATTTAAAGATGCAAGATGAATACACTGGCATCAACACATTAACTATTATCATAGGCATTAGTATGGGTGAGAAAAAATAAAGCTAATTTAAATTTTGAAAGAAGTGAGCACTCATTTCATTATGGTAAGTTGCATACTACTTGTATGGCTGAAGAAATACAGTACTTTCATTGTTTTATTACAAATAGAGAGTCAACTGACCCTGACCCTGCTATTATTGTAAATATATCATGCTATATGAGCACTTGAGGGCAATTAGCTGTGAGCCAAGGCACAAAAACTCACTCGGTCTGGTGGAGACGGGACGAATTCTTCTAGTTCTCGAGGTCCGCTTCTTAATGGCAATTGTGTCCTTTTGTCAAATGAGATGAATGTACAATAAGCGGTGGCTTCATTTTAAACACTACATCCAAACATGTTAACACAGATGTGACAACAACACACAAAGCAAGCAAAAAGAATAAGGGGGTTATGTATTGCATTTCAGTATTTTCCTATTCGGTACATTATTATCGCCTCCAGTACATTTTGAACCATTACCATGACTCTCCTTAAAAGGTATAGTTAAGTTGTATGAGGTACTTATCCATAGTGAGTGTATTACCTACATGTAGATGGCGGTTGGCACACACATAGTTTAGAGAAGCAGGCAGGAGTACCAACATGGAAGCTAAGCAATGTACTGCTGTGGACGGGGCAGCAGCAAAACATATTTTAGACACCTAAAAAAAAAAAAAAAAATCTATATTGGTTTAGGTGTACACTATATTAAAATATTTCCACTGCTCTATCTTGCCATCAGACAGCCCTTTACATGACGCATCCATCTATGCTCTCTTCAAAGCCACCCGACTCCTTTGACAAAAACAGTAATTTTACCTCGCAGAACACGGGAGTTGCTGGTCTACCACCGCCTCGATCAGTTTGTTTTATTGTTATTGTATGTTTGGTGTTTTAAAGGGTTAGTTTCACCAAAGCAAAAATAAATATAGTGTACACTTAAACTGATATTGATTTTTTTAAGTGAGACTTTTTTTTAGGTGTCAAAAATCTGTTTTGCTGCTGCCCCCATCCACAGCAGTACATTGCTTAGCTTCTGTGTCGGTACTTCTGTCTGCTTCTCCAAACTGGGGGCGTGTCGACCGCCATCTACTGTAGGTAACACATGACTATGGATAAGTAACTCATACAACCCCACTTTAAAAATTCTGAACTATCCCTTCAACAACCAACAATAAAATGGTGTGCCTTTATTTCAGAGGAAATCAGTTTGGTTGCTTTACAGCAGGGGTCTTCAACGTTTCTTTAAGCCAAGGACCCCCTAACTGAAAGAGAGATGGAACGGAGACCCCCTAATACATATATTGTAGAAAATGAAGTTGCATATTAAACTGGGCCTACAATAACATGTAGGGCGGCCTAGAGCCATCATACCTTTTTTTGCATAGGCTATTAAAGTAGCCTAATAATTGTTGGCATGATTTTATAAATCATGTTTTAATGTTAAACATGTGGCACAATGAATCCTTAAAATGAACTGCATCTGTGGATGGCTACCTTAGTGACTACCTAACCTATAGGCCAGTATGCCTATTATCAGTGGGGATTTATATTTGCTAATAATGTGTTGGATTCATGTTAAGACTTAAATTTTTGAAAAAGCTTAAAAAATTCACAATAATTTGGAAGCCCCCCTGCATTGACTCTGAGGAGCCCCTGTTGAAGACCCCTGCTTTACATCATAAAACAGGACCACAGGACTGTTCTTCCTGAAAAGTGGAGCAAAGCTGATGAGAAAATGACTTTCAACATGTTTATCCTCTTCAGTAAAGGAAAGAAGTGGGTGAAGGGTGAAGAGGGAAAGAGGAAATCAGCATCTTTTTATCAGGAGTAATTGTATAGGATTTGCTATGGAGGAAAAGTAGCAAATTCTCACATTTCAGAAGCTGAAACTGTTGAATGCTTTTCACTTTTTGATAAACTATCAGCTGATAATTAAAATGTTTGTCATTCATTTGGTGCAAATCAACTAATTGATTTATTAAGTAATTGACAATAATAATAATAATAATAATAATAATAATAATAATAATAATAATAATAATCTTTATTTATGAGCACTTTTCAAAATCCACGTAACAAAGTGCTTCACAAAACAGCAAAATAAAACAGACCATCACATAAACCATCAGGATGTTAAAACTAATACTAATAATCATACACATTTGTACCTCCGGAATAAAAAGGAACTCACTATTCACTTACCAAGCATACACATAATATTAGCATGTCCTCAGACACTTACTATTCCCAGGTTAACGCCATAGTCCTCATCAGGAAATTCCAGAGACTCGACTAATCTGGACTGTCTGATAGTGCGTCTGCCCGTCCCGTCATCCCAACGCTTTGCCTGAGACACCTGCCGCAGCTGATGCAACACACACACATTGAAACACATGCACAAATACATATACACAAACAGGCCATGATGACACCTGGAACAATATTCTTCAACACAATCTCAGAGGAGAAATGTGTCCGCCCTTGTACACAAGAAGCAGGCAAACAAAGCATAGGGTACTTTGCTATAGTTTGCAAAACCCATAAAGAATAGGGAAAAAAATACAATTTCTTGATTATCAAAGCGGAGTGAGGCATGATAGAGGACAAACTCGCACTGCAGCAAAACAGAGAAAAGAAAATGAGATGTAAGGGTAGAGGCAGTGAATGGAATGCAAAACAGAGCAGGGCCAGCAGTGTTATTGCCAGAAGTCTATTTTTGCCTCCTTTTCCACTAGCTTCATTTTAAACAATTCAATTTTATGAAGAGAGGAGATCCTGCAGGGTCTAATCATGTCCTTAATGGACTTGAATCCAGTTGTTGGGGTTTTTTTCTGAGTGCAATATTCTCAGAGGAAAACTGCTTTATACTCATAACCCTTCATCCTGATATGGTAATGACACGCAGCAGTTAAAAACAATGCCTGCTTCACTTCAAAAGACTGAAAATTAAAAGATGCACAATCTTTTTGACAGCATTATAGATTTATATTGCAAACATTTAAGACACAGATTTTAATGGGTCATCCATGCTGCAGAATCTCTTTCATAAGAGACCAATAATCAGCTTCTGCACTTCACATCACACATTGAACTACTACTGTTTCTAAATTGATTGAAGTCCTTAAGTAAATGTTATAATTTTGTTGAGTGTTGACTTTGACCTTTAGTATAATCTGGAGGCATTGATGTTTTCCTCTTTTTTTCATGCTTTAAAAAGATGACTTCATGACACATCTTTGTTGTGGTTGAAGCGGCAGAAGGTTACTCATGGATTATTATTCACATAGAAGCAATGGAAATAAATTCTTGCTTTCGGTGAGCAGCAAGGAAATATATTAGACAGAACCAGGGATAGCCCTTTTAGTGTGGAAACAATCCAACCAATGAGAAGAAGTGTGAGGCAGGAAGCGTGTCTGCATCCTGCCAATCACTTGTAACCTACTTCCTGGGGGTGGAGCTTGGATCAATGTACAGGTGTCATTCTTTGAGTTGGTTTCAGTTTCCACAGACTTGATCTCTTTCCTCCAAAAAATGACTTTGAGATTGCAGATTTATGTTGCGCAACTTAAAGGTAAAATAGTAGACATTTTGTGAAATACTCTTATTCGCTTTTTTTGCTGTGAGTTAGATGGAATGTCATCGTCTCCAGAAAGTCGTTGCTTCCCACAAAGAAATAGTCTGGCACTCCCCACCCCACCCTAAAATCGCAACTTCAAATCATTTTTAAACGTTTAAACTGGTTTTGTTAATTAGTGAGCTTTGCACATGCTGGTAGGCAGATTTTTTAAACTTTTGGACAGAGCCAGGCTAGCGGTTTCTCTCTGCTTCCAGTATGTATGCTAAGCTCCAGCTACATACCTAATTAGACATGAGAGTAATATCAATCTTCTCATCCAACTCTCAGCAAAGAAGCCAATAACTGTATTTGCCAAAATGTTGAACTATTCCTTTAAAACAGAATTTCAAAAATCAGAATTTAAAGCTGAAATATCTACAGGGCTCGACAGTAATGGTTGCCAGGTTGCCCTTGGCAACCAGATTGAGTCTATTGGCAACCGTTTTGTGGCCTCTGGTTTTGTGACCTCTGTTCAGTACTTACAAAACTGGAAAATCTTATTTCAAAAGACGCCAATATTCTATTTGGTTGTCTCCGTAAAGTTTAAACACTATGTCACCACTACATTTCAGCTGTTGTGCGACCGCTTTCAACACACGCGTTTACCGTGAAAAGATACAGGCAACGCATTTTTCTGTTCACGTTAACGGCGCATGTTAAAATCCAGTTCCGGTGCCTCATTACGGTGCCACTTAGCTAAATGTCTGCGCTGCTCTCTGATGCTCCGAAACATACGCAAGAGGCAACAGAATTATCGCTGCATGTCATGCTAGTAAACACTAATAACACGTTACACTTGACAGCAGGTAACGTTAGGCCGGTTACACACTGGAAGCATCTCGCGAGCGTTTCAGCCGCGTGACGTGTCCGTTTATATTTCGGCTCCCATGTTCACAGGTTAGAGCTTACACACTGCCTGCGTGAGACGCGCCTGAGACGCGTGCCTGCTAGAAATAGAACCGACACCTATTTTTCACGCGAGACGCGAGCGTGTTGGAAGCGTTTCCATGCAAAATAGAATAGGAAAATATGTTTATATGTCATTTAGACACGAATGCATATTAATAAATGACATCTTGATGTTTGAAAGTCTCTAGGTTTTGACATCAATGTAGATATAAATGCAATAAAAAATTTCAGAGAAAAGATTTTCAAATATAGCACCTGTCATACAGAACGAAATATTCTGTAACATATTTTGCTGTAACATATTTTAATCTGATGAACTAGATCCTAAATCATCTTTGCTGTGAAGATAGAGATTTCAGCTTTGAACACGGAAACATTTTGTTCTACATTTCTACAAAGAAGTCATGCAGAAAAGGGGTATTACCAGTACCAGGGTTTTATGGGTGTTGTACAGCTCTTGTAGAATCTGATCCACTATGGAGTTGGTCAGATAGGAGACCACAGACAACTTCACCTCCCTGAAACGAGGAGAACGAAGGAAAACATAGGAGGGAATAACAATTAATTACAACAATTAAATCAGTATCTTAGCTAAGGTTCTTGGCTTGACTTTGAACTGTTTTCACCAGCTCTTTATCTTGTTTATTGGTGTTTTAAGCCCTCAACGTCTCCTTCCAGGCAGCGCTGCCTGCAAGGCACTAGGATTAGGCAGTGGTTATGGTTATGGTTAGGTGCCTTGAAGTCAACGGTCACAGCTCTGCCTGGAAGGAGACGTTGGGGGCTTAAAACCCCATCGAGCCTTTATCTTACTCCAAGGCTCTGTTGATATCCTCAGCCGCTCTCTCCATGAGGGCGTTGCGGATGGCGGAGCGAGGGATCGAAACTTGTTCGGAGATGGACGAGAGAGGCGGGGTGAGTCTCTCGGCGGCCGAGCAGGACATTGGACACAGCTCGCGGCACAGGGACACCATCGAGTCCACCACCACCTGGACACAGTTGAACCAAGACATACATCACTACACATCCATAACAGACATTTTCGTACACACTTATGTTTTCAAAGCAGTTATTATTCATGCAATGTGTTTCTTTATCTGCTCGCTTAGACTTTCATTCAGCTCCTTTACTCTGAGCTGTTGTCATCAATGAATTTATGTTTTCCAGCAACCCATTCATCCATGTTGTAACTACTAACAATTCATATGAACTGTTCAACCTCTTCCAGATCTTACATTACCAGTTCAAACCAAAGTTGGACATTTGTGCGTGACTGAATTTAACTGATCTTGACCTTTGCAAATTACAAATGTAGCCTTGTGCACAACCACGAAAGCACAAACAGAAATGTAAATTATGTTCAAGTAAGTTAAAATTCAATAGAAAGTATATCAGAGTCCCCCTGTGCGGTGTGCTGCTTTTTTTTATCATTCCACTGCGTTGTGCTACTGAATCCCAATAGAAACAGAACTAGAAGAATGTTAAACTGTTCCTTCCCTTTGAATTTAAATGCTTCATTTCTTTTGAAGTCAGCACACCTGTGCCGCACACACAGTCACACAATATTAATATCAATTTAAATGCAACTAGTCCAGACCTTCACCAGTTTAAAATACGGATGCATCAGGAATGGCTGTTGTCGGCGATTACGGCCACAGTTCCACCACCAACGTACCTGCAGCTCTTTGTCCGCAGCCTTAGCCAGTTCTCCAGCCAGGGTGTCCAGTCGCTGTTTGACGGGGCCGTCCACTGACAACACATGGGCCAACTCACACAGAGAGGGATACAGCTGACACACACACACACATTACACACACACACACACACACACACACAAACGTGCGGACGGAGGAGAGAGATGAGGTTAAAATCAGTGGAGGAACAATTTAAGGATCAAAAGGAATGTTCTCATTGAGCAGACTGTCCCTTTTCTGAAAGTTATATTGTATTTATGAAATGGTTGGATTATTATTATTAATGTGCAAGGACAGTTTAGATGTAGTAGCAGTTACAGGTGGAGGTAAATTTGACTACATTATATACGGTTGACGGGTTTCAATCAATAACAAAACCATCATATTCTAGAAGCTGATCTGAAGTTTTGTGGAACAAATCATCTATTTCTACATATAAATTATTTTTTATTTAAAAGCAATTAAATTTGGGGTTGATTGTGAAATAGCAGCAATATATATGTTACATCGAAACGTTTTACAGATTCAGCTGTTGGAGAGCACATGTACAGTTTAGATAAGAGGAACTGCCGAGTCAGGTGATAGAGGGTTGGAGAGTGTGTCATAAGTAGTCAGTCATGTAATGCATTGTTTATATAAAACTATTTCTTATGGCCCATTTAGGTAGTTAAGGTAATTTAGTTATTTTCCACCACTGGTTAAAATATGTAATGAAACAAAAAAAACAGACTGACTAGACATAATTCACACAGTCCTTCTAGTGTCTATACCTCATACCCTTTGGTATTATATGAGTCATTACAGTTTCGATGTCTCACACACACACAAAAAATAAAGTGGTAGCCTCCTCACAGCTCTTGAATCCCTGGCTTCTTTGAGGATTTGTCTGGCCGTCTGGACCTCCTCTCCTTCCTCGCAGCCTTTCAGGACACACACCTGCTGCTGCACCCGCACACACAGACGTTCCATCACCTACGCACAATTAAGGCACAATCAAACAAACATGTCGGTAAAATAAAACATTAAAATTAAAATCTTGACTTGTTCACCATCACGTGCACAAATACAGACACACACCTGTTCGGCAGTGCTGGTGACAAGGCCTTGGTGCAGCCTGAGAGCTTGTTTCTGAGAGAAACGCTGAGTCTGGTTGTTCCTAAGCAGGGCACGCTGGATCTGAGAGACACACACACACACACACACACACACACACACACACACACACACACACACACACACACACACACACACACACACACAGACAAAGAGAGAGGAGTGGCGATGACAGTTGTTTACAAAGCACGGTGTGCAGGAGACAGGAGACGAGGCCATTTGCATGGTAATAAGGAGACTGCAGAGAGTTCTGATCCCCAGAAATAAACGGGATGACTTTGATTTATTTTCTTGACTCAGCAGGTGGAACTGTTCACTGCTTAATCATCTTATGTAAAGAAAGATGGAATCAAGGGTTCCTCAAGGACTTTGGAGCTTCATAGACAATGTGCAGACAAACAAGGACCCTAACACACATACAAAGCTTCACACGCTACTTATGCACACTTAAGATAAGCACCAGAAAATTATCTATTAGTCAAGTACCATAGCAGATCCATTTCTGATGTTAGAATGAACATAAAGTCAAAATATAATAAACAAGCTATAAAAATATATTGATAAAAAAATTATTTGATGTTTCTGGAGATGTATCAGAAATGCTCCTTTAGCTTCCAAGTCTATGGGGAGGCAAAATGTTGTGTTTGACTGACTGACAGCCGAGCCGCCGGGAAAATGGAGTTTGACAAGCAACGTAAACAGACTTGCTCTGTTAACTGCAGCTTACGAGCCAAGTGACAAACAGCATTTCCTTAGCAGTGGGATTGACAGAAAATGACCACACCATTCAGTATCTAAAATGACAGATCTTTATATTTAGCTATCTCTCCGGTCTAGCAATGTTAAGAGCAACGAAAGCCCACTTTCCTTGCCATGATGCCAAGCCATGGCGGAGGATATGATATGTATCCAGGCATAAAGACGGCCCAAAAGCTTTTTGCGTTTGCCGTTTCCAACCAGTCTTTCTCTTTTGCTGTATGGCTGTCGGTAAATGTCACTGCCATGCCATTACTGTGGCTTGAAATTAAATGCTTTTATTGGCTATATGAAAAGTCTTTGATGACACAGCTAGAAAAACAGCACATCGACACAAACAAAAAGACGGGGTGCCACCCTGACCAAAAAAACAACAATGTGAATAGCCACTGACACCGGAGGACATCGATATTCAGAGATAATCTATGTGGTGTAGCATTTTTTACTGTTTTACTTCTTTTTTTACTGTTTAGGTATTTATTATATGATTTTTATTGATGCTTTTGTTATTGCACTATCCCCTTGCTGCTCTAACATTGCAAATGTCCCTGCTGTGGGACTAATAAAGGATTATCTTATATCTCTTAGCTGAAAAAGAGAGCCTTCACTTTTCGGTGAGAGTTTTTAAAGTAACAGAATAAACAAAGGTTGAATAGCCGACATCTGATCAGATGCATTGGTTTAAAAAAAAAAAAAAAAAAAAATCAACCAAGGTAGATGTAACCTGGAGATCAGTCTGTGTAATCTTGATGTATACACTCACCTAAAGGATTATTAGGAATACCATACTAATACCGTGTTTGACCCCCTTTCGCCTTCAGAACTGCCTTCATTCTTTGTGGCATTGATTCAACAAGGTGCTAGAAGCATTCTTTAGAAATGTTGGCCCATATTGATATGATAGTATCCCCCACACCATTACACCACCACCACCAGCCTGCACAGTGGTAACAAGGCATGACGGATCCATGTTCTCATTCTGTTTTTTTTATGTCTCAACAGAAATCGGCCCATTCTCTTCTGACCTCTAGCATCAACAAGGCATTTTCGCCCACAGGACTGCCGCATACTGGATGTTTTTCCTTTTTCAGACCATTCTTTGTAAACCCTAGAAATGGTTGTGCGTGAAAATCCCAGTAACTGAGCAGATGTGAAATACTCAGACCAGCCCGTCTGGCATCAACAACCATGCCACGCTCAAAGTTGCTTAGATCACCTTTCTTTCCCGTTCTGACATTCAGTTTGGAGTTCAGCAGATTGTCTTGACCAGGACCACACCCCCAAATGCATTGAAGCAGCTGCCATGTGATTGGTTGATTAGATAATTGCATTAATGAGAAATTTAACAGGTGTTCCTAATATTCCTTTAGGTGAGTGTATATACATTTGCAGCATGGCAAATAGTGACACATCAAATTAAAATAGAGGACCACTTGTTGGCTGTTGTTGTCCACTGACCAACATATAGCTGCTATAACAATAACAGCATGAATTTACCTGGGATTGAATCAACACCTCTTTGACAAAATGTTATGATTCATCCAAGTTTCCAACATGAAGCTGAGCTCCACTTTAAGAAAAACCTGCAGCATCCTTGTGTCGAGCCTTTTACACAAACAGGTACTGAACATTGGTCATGCAGTGCATTTATGGCTGCAACAGTAATTTTCATTATGGATTAATCTGCCAATTAATTGTTTGGTCTATAAAATGTCAAAATTATGAAAAATGCCCACAACAATATGGAACTCCCTAAAAACTTGGTATTTTACCTGGATGGCCATGGTTTTGCAAGACGTAGCAGTGCACGCGTGGGCAAGCTCCATGACCCTCTCAGCCCATGCTCTGAGTGCACGTTCATTGATATCAGAATGCAGAAAAATTACCCTCGTGATTGATCGATCATCAAGATGGTCCCCGATTCATTTTTTGTTTATCTACTAATCGTTTCAGCTCCAAGTGCGAGACATAAATTGGTGGTCATTGTCTAACGTGTACCTACACTTACAGGTTATGACATTTGTACTATTAATACTTTTTTTATTTATTTATTTTTTATGTTGAATTTTAATCTATCACATCTCTTCCTCATCCTTTAAATAGAAAATCTGAAAGGCTTGCCTGCGATATGAATATGACATAAGCTGAACCACTATAACAGGTATTTAGTGGTTCAGTTTATATATAGGCATTTGTAATCTCTTCTGCAATGTACTGGTTGGATATGGCAATCTAAATAATAAAAAAAGGAAATTAGGAAGTATCTGTCAAGTAATCGAACAAACTTTTTTTATGGCGCATGTCCCATGCAGGGTTTCCACAACTGCAATATAATAATCTATCAAAACGTCCACATTTAATCATCACTTCTAATGCACAAGCAAATGAAAGTCGTTCATCAAAGCCATGACTCATCAACCTAATCAGGTAATGTTTTTAACTATCTGCTTTTTTTTTTTTTTTTTTTTTTTTTAAATAACATGACGCAGCATATTTAGAAATCACAAAGCTGCTCTCACCTTGGTCATGGCTTGGTCCGTCTTTTCCAGGGCGCTGCGGTATGCCTGAGTGACATCACTGAGTGGGAGGGGCATGTACTGAAGAGTAAAGTTGCTATTAAGTGGAGAGGGAAACAAGAGAAAGAGGGACGAAAGAAAGCAAGAAAGACTAGATGATATTACCCTTGCAATACCAAACTGGAAGAATTGTTATGTTCACAAGAACAAACAGAAAACACCCAGGGCGCTTATAAAACAGTTGTCTCCAATTCCCTAATACGCAAATGCACCAACACACATGCTTGTACACACTTAAACACACACTTCCCACCCACACCTACACACAGAAAAAAATGACAGCTTGACTGGCATGCACGTCAGAGGAATGATGAAACACTGTGTAATAGTAGACATTGTACAGAGACAGTTATCTGCCTTTCATATGGGTGTGTGTGAGATCCGTTGTATGTGTGTTTCCCCTCCTCAAAAGGGTGTGTGTTGTGCTCGTCTTACTGCTCCAGTGCTCTCGCCACATCTTGGAAGCCTGTCGCTGTGGTGTTGTTGCGATCCCACATCACACTCCTGAGAGGGATCAAGCCAGCAGGAAATAATGCAAGACAGGCACAGAGAGGATAAAGATGATAAGTCACTTTTGAATGCTCCTAAAACACACACACAATCACACGCACATGGCCAACAGTATCACAGTCACCTTACTTATCTGACCACGCACCTGCACAAACATATCACAGCAGGATTAACGAGACATTTGTTGGGACTTTTTTTGTTGTTGCTACATGCTTCGAATGAGTCCATATCACAACATTAATAATGTGTGAACAACTGCCATGCAAGTAATGAGCTTCTGTTATTACACAGTGCAGATTCTCCACCTACACTGTCTAACTCCTGTTTTTAATATATCAGTCATTTTCAGCCCCTTTTCCTTTTACCCATCCTCCTCCTCCTCCATCTCTACTTCCCTCGACTCGCTCTGCCCTAGAAATTCAATCAGCTAAACCCAAATCTCGCTCCTTAGGTGGTCTCCATCTCCCATCATAACTTTATTCCTCTCTAGTCCATATCCAACTGTTTCCCCATCCAAATGCTTCCAACCTACCTACTGTCTCGCTTCTGTCCTCCTTTTCCCTCACTCTTTCTGCTTATTTCAGAGTTTCCATCTGCTCCACCTCCAAAACACACACACACACACACACACACACCCTCTTCACTCAATTCTTTTCTCTTACTTCAGGGAGGTGCAATACATTGTATGCCTGAAGGCCACTTCCCCTCCCTTCACAGATTCTTCTCTCTATCACTCCTGTTTCTTAGTCTTACCTTCTTATCTCCTACAAGGTTCACTTTTACCCCTCTTATCTTTGACGCACTGCATTAAACTCACTGTTCTTCCTCTGAGCAGCCTCAGTATATCTTCTCTTCAAACCATACCTAACATATTAATTTCCCATTTACCCTATTTTGTCCTCTAACACCTCTTTGTTTCCTTATCTTCCTCTGTTACAGTGTGCTCCGATTTACAAGGAAATCCTTTTTTCGCGCCCATCAGAGTACTGTTTTCAAAATAAACACACACACCTGAGTGTTGTGTTGATCTGCAGGGCTTTGCTGAGCATCTTGGCCCCGGAGTCCTCCAGGAGATTGCCGCTTAAGTCTACCTTCCGAAGGCAGGTGTTGGAGCCCAGGGCGTTGACCAGCACCGTGCCCCTCTGGCGAAGCCTCGAGTCAGCCAGGGAGAGGGACTGCAGGGCCTGGAGCAAGGTTATTATAGTTTTGCATTTTTCATTAGTTTTTATTTTTATTTCGTTTTGACTTTTTGTTTTCAAATTCAGTTTAGTTTTAATTACTTTTTAAAGCGGGTTTGTTAGTTTAGTTTTTATTTTTTGAAAATGCTTAGTTTCAGTTTAGTTTTTATTAGTTTTAGTCTTAGTTTTAGTCTTTTTTGTAATATGGGTTATTTGTCGGGGGCAATATTCAAAAAGATCAGAAAAAGTATTGTGTAATAATAACTCAACAAAAACATCATACAATTTTAGAAATATGTATTCACATGTATTCAACAATAACACCAGTACATAAAATGTAGCCTACATATGGTCATAAATATGTAAACAGTCTACACAAGACCCTGCACTAAGTGCAAAATGTGTAAGTGATGTGTTCCAGGAAAAAACCTAAATAGCCAACAGACTAAAGAAGACATACATCAACAGGTGTTTTGAAGTTTGGTTCGAGTAAAGTGGCGAACTTTTTGAAGTCAATCGACTCACACAGTTGTGTAGACATCCCAGTATCAATACACATATTAACCAACGCTTCCTCCCGCTTTTGGTGTTCCTGCGTATTTACTAACCAGCAGCTATCGGGCCGCTGGTGAAAGCCCTCCTGTAGTGTTCTCTGTCCTGCTGTTGTCTCTGTCATGCTGCCTGGCCCTGTATCCATACATCCATGCCCGTAACATTACCGGGGTTAGCTTCTGTTTCAGGGAAAGGGGGCTTTGCTTTCTCCTTTACCTTGTTAAGCTAGGTTAGCCTCCTAGCTTGTGTGCGCTTCTCAAATGTACTTTCAAATTTGTATGATTTTTTCCTGTAATAAATTGTCCACATATTTTACCACATTCCACTGACAGGAAATTGCTTTTATCTGACACACTCATAATCAAATAGGTGCCGCTTTCATCCGACTTTCGGTACCGCTATGATGCCAGGCGACGAGGCGAGGGGCATGGACTATGTTGTGTTCAATTTGACGTGGACTGTCGGGATTTCTGGGTTCCCAGTCGGAAACCATACATGTCTACGGGAAATGTCATGGTTGGAAAGATATAACGTTATTTGCTCTATGAAAGACATCGAAAAAGACAAAAACTAAGGACATTTACTCGATAATTTGATTTCATTTTAGTTAGTTTTGCAAACAGACATTACCGTTTTAGTTTAGTTATTGTTTTTTTGTAATGCCTCGTTTTTATTTTTATTTCAGTTAACGACAATGTTTTTTCCCCATCTAGTTTTCGTTATTTCATTCGTTTTCGTTAACGATTATAACCTTGGACTGGAGGAGGCAGGAAGAGACAGCATTGAGGAAAAAAGATGATGTATATAATAGGAACGTTGGCTGGTTGAAATAAATGTTGAAATAAAATGTGAGTAGAAATGTCTGTTAAAGGAATTGAGGTTCTTAGGAGTATGGGTTTTGTCATCTATACCCCTTTTCAACCAAAATAAGTGCGTGTATGCGGGAATTTTGTAAAAAACAAAAATAAATAGCCGATGACTCCTTTCACATTGTCAGTAGACGAGGAGACGTTTCTGTTTTTTTCGTTCTGGTGCCACGTTCAACGTCACAAAAGCGACGGAAAACCGGTGTTAACTTCATCATTCATTCGATATCTTCGCTAATGAACTTAAACTCTCCTCCGCTCCGACCGCTCGCTCTGCATTTTCACAAGTTTCAGGTTATCATATTATTGATTTTCCAAAATCTATGACACAAGAACCTGAATGAAAATCAAGATTTTAAAAACACCATTTTCAGCTCAAACCCCCTGCAGTTAAATTATTTATTGTTGTTTTTGCTTAGAGAGACCAAGTGCATAATAATCAACTGCTCATTTGCACTTTCTCCCCAACAAATTTCTCCACTTTCTTTTTGAGCAGTACTTTTTGCATTACGACGTCATCCACTGTACTTGATGTGAACTTGAACTTGGTGTACTTCCTTTTAACTTACACACTGACACCCAGCTGTGCCTCTGTTAGTGTGCTTGCACGCACGCATCAGACCATACTCAGTGCGAGAGCATCGTTGTGAGCTATCACCATCAACAGTTGTAAATAATTGAGTAAGCTACTTGTCATGCTGGATCTGCAGAGCGGAGAGCGGAGAGAGCCCCGGGAGCCTTGTGAATATACTGAGACCAAATGAATAATTTGCCGAGCCCACAGACAACAGACTCGTGTGCAATGTTTGCACCTTGTGTATGTGTGTGGCAGCAGGTTGGAGATTGCGCTTAACCGCACATGAATGAGGACACGAGAATTTAAGCAGTGACAAGTGTGTGTTCTTGCGTGCACAGGATGTGTGTGTGTGTGTGCGTGCGTGCGTGCGTGCGTGCGCGCGTGTGTGCGTGGCTACAATACTGTGAGGCATGTGTAGGCGTGCATCTGTGCGGAACGCCGCAGAGGATTTGTGTACAATATGTTATATAATCCAACTCACACACTCTTCCTCTTGCACCAAGTGAACCAGTTTCTGCAGAATTTCATCCAGCACCCTAAGGAGGCAGAGAGAAGAGGAAAACATTCCTCATCAGTATCGTCTTCACAACCATCTGTACTGCTGGTTCCCCGCGTGGTCCGTACCTGCCCTTGATGTTGAAGTTCTTCCCCAGCATCAGGTGTTTGAGGGAGGGGTGTCTGGAGAACGCTGGGATGACGGCCAGCAAGTCAGCATCCAAACCTACACACACACACACACGCACACACACAGGTAGTCTTTAAAACAAACAAGTAACCAAACAGAAAAAATCATTTTTACTACACTAAGTTTCGGGGCTGTCACACCAGTGACTCATCATTAAATTGGCCAGGTGCTAACATTTGTGGCTTTCAAAGCTCAGTTTTTTTCATCTCATGGTCTGTTTTGGAACAAAACCTCACTGCCCACAGAGATTCCAGAATACTCCTAATTACCCCCCCACCTACTCACATTTTCAAAAGCTCAAGGATGGACGATGCTGCTCAGAGGAAGTGGTTACCATGGCGAGATTTTTCAGCAACAAAGACTTTAATGCCTCATTCAGAGAGCAAAAATATCTATGGTTAAATAAACTTACATGCCTCTTGTGTGAAGTGAGTTTATTATTTTATCATTGACGGGAAACTAACAAGTCAGAGCAGGAGGGTGGGGGGGGTTGCAGCTGTTTAGAAATTAAGGCAGTCACCATCCCATTTGCTTTGTTCATGGAAGTGATTGTAATTATAAAAAACAGTACTTGGTTAGAATTAAAGAAAATCAATTTCAGTGGTTGAGGCTCAACTAAGTGTGAGTAAGCAGTAGCTTCAAGGTTAAGACTTTCTTTCAAGTCAATCTAGTTCAATCTATTCATCCCTGACTTTCAAATCATGCTGTACATTCAGATTCACCACAGAGCGAACTGGTAATATATCTTCTAAAAACAAAAAATCCAAAACCCAAAGATCAAGTTGAGGACATCTTTTGCTATAAAAAATAATTGACGGGAAGATTATATGATGATAAAGATGTTTATGTAGGGAGCCCTAGGGCAAATATTTGCCGTTGGACCCGCCACCTACTATCCTGTGTATGTACCCTGTCACCTCTACATTAACTACAGGGCATACATGATCAACCAGCACACCTATGCTGGAATAATACTACCAGGTCCCAAAACGTATTTGATTAAACACAATTTAATTAGGCCCCTCAACAACACAGGGCTAATGAAGGACCTGTCTTAGTTGGTATTGTACTTCAGAGGTACAAATTACAATTGGCAAAAGCAATTGGCATGCAGTGAAGCTGGGACTATTGGGGTCCCTGAAGTTGGGTCTTTGCTCACTTTGCACAGTTGGTAATATAGCCTTGAATCTAAAATAAAAATATGGTTCCCATTTGAGTGAGTGTATCATTGTTGTTTAATGGAGCACTGTGTAAGTTCGGAGCACAGAGGTCACACCTGCATTGGGTGACTGGAATCAGCTGTTTCGTTCATCTTTCACAATCACTGGCTCGTTCATCGGCTGCTTGGCTACCAGCAATCATATTCATACAGTTTTACAGCTCTGACACTTCAATATTCCTCTGCTGACACACTAATGTTAACACTGTGTGCTACCGTAGCTCCCTCCACCACCCCAACCTTCTCCTCCTCATGTGATTAGCTTTTGGTACTGTTGATTTAACTCAGCTTAAATGTCCATGTATGTTTATTACGGGGGATTAGCTCTCCTGGCAGAATCCTTATTACTGCTCGAATTCTGCCGAGCTTCCTCAAAGAGCAGAGCCATTTCTGACAAATCTAACTGTATACAAATTTGCTATAAATTATCAATTCCTTGACATACATAAGTGTCTCTGACTCAATTATTGTTTTTGTGTTAGTAAAACATCTCAATAATTAATTAAAAAGGTTTTTTTTAAACGTATGTAGCCAAGCTTTTTAGTTTTTTTCAATAACTCAGGCTTTCTGTTAAAAAGGTTACGTCTCAAGTCAAAGCAGAGATAAACCTGATGACATCACTATGACATCATCAGGGTTATGTTTTCAAGCTTTGGAAAGCTCACTCCAGAGCCGTAGAAGACATTATTACAGAATGATTAAACTATACGGTGGAGATTATGTTGCGATTGATTGATCATTCCTTTGTCTTAAAATATACAAAAGACCATGCAAGTCTGTACGTAGGTGTGTGCAAGCGTGTCTCTCACCATTATCAGAGATGTCTAAAGTCCCCACACATGAAACTCGAGGAAACAGCTCCTGAATCACCCCAGCACCTGCTGACCTCAACTGTGGGAAGAAGACAGCGAGGAGTGAGACATGATAGGATATAGCCACGAGGGTCAATCTATGAGGAAGATGAGTGAATATACCTACAGCACAGCCTAGACCAACAGAACATACCTCACAGCTGCCGATGTCCAGGTGTAAATCAGTGATATGAGGGTTATTGGACAGACCTAAGAACAGAGCCCTGAAGGAAAACACAGGCAGGGTAGGATGGGAAAAAGAGAGACAGAACAGGGGAACGCAAAAGCCGAGAGCGAGAGAGAGAGAGAGAGAGAGAGAGAGAGAGAGAGAGAGAGAGAGAGAGCAACAGAGACGAATGATAGGAAGATAAGAAGAAATGGGAGAGAAACAACAAGGCAATTAATGGACAAAGGCAAGGCCAAAATGACAAATAGAAAAATGGAAAAAAAGGAGATGGATCAGTCCCACAAAAATAAATAAATCCAACTGCTTCTTTTCCTCCCTCTAACAACCTGGACAGATCATCCGACCCTGCCCCACATTCTCGTCTGCACACCTAAAAGTTTTTGAGCCATCTTAAAGGATTTAAAGAAAAGTAGCTTAAAAGGAAGATTCATAGCTAACTAACTCCCCACCGAAAACCACCTAATTTGTATTCAGGTGAAGTGGCCAATTGTTGCTCATGCACACACATACACACGCACAAGCCCAGCTGGATACAAAAAAGAAAACTGCATTTGCACATCAAGGCTCTGCTGGAGGTTGTTCTTGTGCAACAAATATACATTAAGAGTTATGCACCATGGAGAGGTAATGAGGAGGGGTGCCAAGTTGGAAGTCCCCTCGGTCCATTGTTTTGGCTGAGAGCCATCATGCAGCACACAATCATCTCAATTGTTGGCAGTTTGCTTTGTTTACTCTGCTATTGATTGTGTGTTTTGGCTATGAGAAGCTAACAGCAAGCTACACACCTCACAGAGAAACTGTAATACAGCAGTAGTCCATTTATTCTCATTGGGGAAACTGGCTTTTTTGTTTGGCCGCTCTCTGAGCTGGTTCAGCTACAGATCTCCTGAAGCTGGTAAGGATACAGAGTCCTGCACAAAGACACGTCAGCACGGTGGACGCCAGCCAATACGGGGGCTTCAATCTGTGTCCCCTGATTCAAGGCCAGTCTACCAAAATAATAGAAATGCCTCCACTGTCCTGGAAAGGCATTTGAAACCTAATGCGAGCCTTGATGATTAAATCTCATTGATGGTTTGGATGCAAACTACACTCCATATGGTATGAGCTATTTTAGTGTTCAAGCCTGACACAATAAAAACTGAAAAAGTTTAAGAGGCTCCTCTTTAACAGTTTGCTAAAGGTTGGATATAAAACATAAAAGGCCTTCAGCAGTGATCCTTGCTGTGTGTAATTTAGACAGTGCTTAAACTAAAGCACCTTACAGCATCACGAGTGGACACATTTTTAGCATGAGTGGGCTGAGTGGGAATCCATCTTTTACCACCCTTAGGCGTCAAGTTTGACTAAACATTGTCAGCAGCATAAATGTCTGTTGACACATCAGTAAAAACTACTGGTAACACACTTAAAAGAGGTGGGCCGAAATAATGGGCTACATTAGTTGTCATATATGCCACTTACTGTATATCATGACCCTTCTTCATAGCTAAACATTATGTATGTCTAATGGATTTTATTTCCTAGCCCTCCTTCCCTTCCCCTAAGTGGCTTTGCACTTGTCATTGCAAATAGGAACCTGTTCTTCATGACTTGCCTGAAAAAATAAATGTGAAATAAAAAGATAAAATTCATAATTAAAAATAATAAAATTATTTCAGATCGGTTTTAATTCACCAGTAGTCTCCATATTTATGTGAGTATACAGCTGCTTGACTGTAATCTGAGAAGGAACACTGCTCAATATTAAAAATAATCCCTACTGGCTCATTGACAGTATTTAATTAATTGGATTATTGTATGGATTTCATTTACTTCTTCTGAATGTGAAATTCCTTATACAAATGCTGGGAGACGTATTGTCTGTGTTAAATAAAATAGTGATTTGTTTAATCATTTCAAGACCTGTATAATATTGCCATAATATGCCAATTAGGTATTTGATAGTATCTAGTAAGATCTGTCTCTCTGCGTACTGACTTTATCTATTAGTTCTTAATATCCAGCATTCAACACCATCATCCCCTCCAAACAGATCACCAAACTCAGTGAACTCGGCATCAACACCTCCCTCTGTAACTGGATTCTGGACTTCCTAACCAACAGACCTCAGTCTGTTAGGTTAGATAATCACACCTCCTCAAAAATCACCCTGAACACCAGCTTACCACAGAGATGTGTGCTGAGCCCTCTCCTTTACTCCCTCTTCACCTACGACTGCACACCTGTACATGGCTCTAACACCATTGTAAAGTTTGCAGACGATACTACAGTGATTGGTCTCATCAGCAACAACGATGAGACGGCCTACAGGGAGGAGGTCCAGCACCTATCCTCGTGGTGCACTGACAACAACCTGGCTCTCAACACCAAGAAGACCAAAGAGCTCATTGTGGACTTCAGGAAGTCTAAAGCTGGCACACACACCCCCATCCTCATCAACGGGACTGAGGTGGAGCACGTCACCAGCTTCAAGTTTCTGGGTGTCCACATCTCTGAGGATCTCTCTTGGACCCTCAACACCTATACCCTGATCAAGAAGGCTCACCAGTGTCTCTTCTTTCTGAGGAGACTCAAGAAGGTCCACCTGTCTCCTCAGATCCTGGTGAACTTCTACCGCTGCACCACAGAGAGCATCCTCACCAACTGTGTCACAGTTTGGTATGGCAACTGCTCTGCCCATGACCGGAAAGCACTGCAGAGGGTGGTGAAAACTGCCCAACGCATCACCGGTTCCTCACTCCCCTCCATCGAGACCATCCAGGGCAAGCAATGCTTGCGTAAGGCGTGCAGCATCATCAAAGACTGTTCTCACCCCAACCACAGCCTGTTCACCCCAGTCCCGTCCGGGAGGCGTCTCAGGTCTCTCCGCACCCTTACCAGCAGGTTCAGAGGACAACTTAACCTTCCAAGCCCCCCCCGACAATTTGCACTACACTACCCCACCCATACTGTTCTATTTATTTATTTACAGATGTACATACTGTAATTACACCTATACATAGCAATATTCTACTGCTCTTCATGCACATACTTATTCTTACTACTTTTATAATGTTACCACACTGCACATAGCTGTACATACTGTACATATCTGTCTATATGGTTCATTCAGTGTATCCATATTTATTCTGTTTGTCTTATTATATATTCTGTTAATACACTGTATATATCTATATCTATATTCTTACTACTAATATAATGTCACTGCTACTACATTGCACATATCTGTACATGTTGTTCATACATTGTTCATATTAGATAGCTATATTTATTCTGCTCTTATAACACTGCAATATATTTCTTGTCCTGCTTATGCACCACCTGTCTATACTTGTATATCGCGTTGCACTGTTCTGCTTTTTGTTGCACTTCTGGTTGTACGCAAACTGCATTTCGCTGTCTTTGTACTTGTACTCTGCACAATGACAATAAAGTTGAATCTAATCTAAAACATTGCAAGTATGTTGACAGTGCATTTTTGAAAATTAGTTTTAAAGTGCTTCTTGGATTGATTTGTTTATTTTACACTTTTTTGCAATTTATTTATATCTCCAAGAGATGGATTTTGTAAGTAGCATGTCCATATGCATCTGTTATCACCTCCCAAGTAGATTGAGGGATAATATATTTAATATAGTTTGGCTTGCATTTACATTGGAATTGTAATCTTTTTCTTTTGCTGTATGGAATTATGATCTTATCAGATACATATAAATAATTCAAAATGCAAAAGGCTTCAAAATCAATGAGGTTACAGTAAGATGTACAGATGTTTCCTTTTTCATCTGTTTGCAGTTCAGACCATACAAGAGATTTGCATCTTGCACGTGCTTAAGGATGCCTAAAGATCCCTTTACATCCTTGCCTGTGTCTATGGTGACTCACCTCAGTGAATCAGGAGGGACTTTCACAGAGGCCAGGCTGACATGGGTCAGGCTGAATGCAGAGCTGAAGAACTGGCGGAAAGTTGGCAGAGAATCTCTCGCTTTCCTGGAAAAGAACAGTAAAGAAAAACAAAAATACTTTAGAGTGTGTAGGAGTGGGAGGGAAGAGCAGGACAGAGGGAGAGCACAAAAGATGGACCACAATCAGGCATAAGACAGAAAATGAAAAGAGGTGACCACATGACTAGAGCAGATAAGAGAATGATCGAGAGACAAGACAGCGGATGACAAACGGAGTTGATATGCTGATAGATTAAAGTGACAGAAATTTCGCAGCAGACAAGCGGAGAACTGACAGAGAGGGAATGGAACAACAGGAGCGAGAGAAAAAGAAGGCTAAAGTAGACAGATGCTAGCTGTGACATTTAGGTCAGTATTATGTCAACCAGACACTAAATAGATGGAGTTGGCATTAATTACTGCCACCAGTTAAAAAGGTAACAATTGGCCAATTAGCCAACCATCTGCTTGGCATATACTGTACATTAGCCTGTCATCAGAGGATGGACAGAGAACAGGTCTGTGTGTAAATTCAACATCCCTCTGAGTCATACTGTAACACACAAGGGGACGATTCTCTGCATTCACAGGATAGATGCAGTACACTGGTTCGGATCTGTGTTTAGAACTTGTCAAAGCAGCCAATCTGCCATTTCAGCCCCCACTGTACAAATAATTTACCACAGGGGAGGATGAGGAGGGGGTCTAGAGACAGTGGGGGAAAGTGATGAGAGGCGAGGAAGTAAAAGATCACCTGCTACCTCTAAACATATGAGTATTGTTTCAGAGACAAGGCACTTTGAACAGTTTATTAAATATGACTCCTCATTTCAGTTAATGATAAACTACAACGCAAAAGTCACTCTCATCAGAAGATTTAAGAACAGTGAAAAGAGAGAGAACCACTTCTATTTTCAGATAATTACGTCATGGCATTCCATGTAAACCTTTTTAATGGCAGACATTTTGACTCATCTTAGCAGGAAAAGCACAGGCGTGACTAATTTTGTTAATGAGGGTTCAGTTCCATAAATGGAATGCAGTCACTAACTTTATTAACTACAGTTGCGTTTCCTGCTATGACATGTCAGAATGTCTTTCGCTACAGATGCAATTAACACCAGATGTTTGAGTGAATCATTCTCCTTCAAAATAAAGCCACACATCATAGAGTAACGGAGGAATAAAGATAAACAGCCATGTTTATTCAGGCACACCAATGCTGTGAACTATATGCTATCATCAGCATGTTAAGATGACAATGGAAAATAATCATTTCTGGCAGGTATAATGTTGTCATCAATCATATGTCCATATGTTATTTAGCGCTTAAAACAAAGTACAGCAGCAGCTGATGGGAATGCTGTTAGTTTTGCAGGTAATTTGTCAAAAAGTAACAGAGTTAAATTAAGAAGTAAAATGTTAAAAGGTCCCATATCATGCTTTTCCGTGTTTTCTGTCATATCTACAATGTTAAAATGTTGGATTTTCATGTTAAACGTGGCCAAAACTGCGGTGTTAACATTGTCCCATGTTACTACATGTTAACGGCATTAAACAATGTCACCTTGGCTGCCAGTGTCGTTAAATTCTCCCCAATTCGGGTCACATTACTCCTGAAAGATTTTCTGTTAGTAGTATTTCGTTTAAAAGCCTTTATTTGCAATTTTTGACTGTAGAAATTGCTGCTATATTCTATAAGTGTCAACTGCTAACTAAACTAACACTAGCTACATGGCTAACGGCAGTAAACAATGTCATCTTGGCTGCCAATGTTAAATTCTTCCCAATTCCGGGTCGCATTACTGCTGAAACATGTCAGATTGGGTAGTGTTTGGTTCAGAAGCCTTTATCTGTGATTTTTGACAGTAGAAAGTGCTGCTTCGTTCCACTACAATCTAACGTTAGCATACTGCTAACTATTAAGTTGCTACATGCTAACGCAACATAGCTGTAATCTTGGCCAATGCTGGTCCTTTCTCCCCAAATTCTGGACACATTCCAGGAAGCGCACTGGCCAATCAGAGCAGACTGGGCTTTTTTTGGGAGGAGGGCTTAAAGAGACAGGCGCTCCTACAGAGTGTCTCACACAGAGGGTGAATACAGGTGCAGCAGCCATGGGCAGTATGAGAAAAATAAAGTGTTTTTTTTAACATTAAAGCATGTAAAGATGTTCTAGTACAAACACAAAATACAAGTATTATCCTGAAAATGCTATATAATAGTTGCCCTTTAACCTCATGGTGGCACAAGAGGAAGAGTCATGGGATCACCATAGTTAAGCACCATGAATGTCTGTAAAAAATCCCATGACAATCTATCCAATAGTTGAGATATCAACTCACTTAATCCAAAAGGCCTACCCCACATAACGCCACTCTCCATCGAATTCATGGATAGATTACTTTCTTTTAATTTTCAATGTCAATTTTTAAATGTTTGTTTTAATTATATTTGCCTTTTTAACTGTATTTTTGCTTGTTTTAACTGTAAGGTGTCATTGAGTGCTATGAAGGGCGCCTATAAATAAAATGTATTATGATTATTATGATTATTATTATTATATTTCATTCGGGACCAAAGTGGTGGACCAACCACCCGTGTGAATGACGGAGATTATTATCTCTAAAGCAACGCCACCAGTGGGGCAAGATAAATGACCTCATTGTTTGTGTAGTCTATTTCTGTGTACATGCAGGGCTAATTTGTATGTTATACCAAGGATATAGTGACCTACAAATTTAAATCCTGCTGACACTCCAAATACGCTCTAAACTTAGAGCTGTATTTTAATGCTTTGACTTCTGCAAAATTGCTGATTCACAAAATTGTTGCTGAATTATATACTCTAAAAAAACAATTTCTTATGAAATCAAATGTTATAGCGTTACATACTTTGCTTATATACTGTATAATATTAACAAGATATTTGCCTGGCCTATTCATTTCAAATATATGCTTCAGATCATTTAAAAGGGGAACACCACCTAAATTAAGAATTAAATTGCTATTTCCATGGACGAGAAAAGTTCAATCAATATTTCTGAACATGAGCTACTCTCTCTCAAAGCCAGAAACCAGAGACGCAAGTCTCAACCTTGTGATGTCATCAAGTATGGAGTCTGGAGCTGCTTCATAGACAATGAATGGGATACTGATTGTTTCCTTTTTTTTTATACCCTATATAGGTGCATTTTCTGTGAAACAGAAAATGCACCTATATATCCAGAACATTCCTCTGGGTGCTCTCAGTGTCATTTATAACACCTTTCCCAAATCATTGTCTATGGAGCAGTTCCACACTTTATACTTGATGAAATCACAAAATTGAGTTTAAGTAGTGTAGTTTTTGGATTTGGATTTGTTAATGTTTACAAATAGTTTTGGACTGTCTTAGAACATAGGTATAACATATATAAATTTAAAAAATGGGCGTAGTTCCACTAAGTTCTTTCTCTTGAACTGATGCTTCAACTCCTTTCAATTTTAGTTCAACTGACATTTCAACAATTTCACAAACACTTCAAATTTTACTGAAACCTGGAATCATTTCAGCCCAACTACATCAACTCACTTTTTATGCTTACATTTCAACTTTCACTGACAACATCAACTGACACGTGAAGTTCTAACAATTAACTGTCTCTTCAACTGGACACTTTAACTGCTTTAACCTACTCCCATATAAAACCACGGCATGATTCATCAAAACATATTTACATTTCAAATGCTTCAACTGCACATTGAGCATTGACCATTTTTTCTCAGAAAACGTAACCTTTTGTAGTACTAATCGTCATTATTTAATTTTATTTATTTGCTACAGAAATATTTAACTTAAGTTTTCATTCAAAATAAAACCCCACATTTTTAAACATTAGCAATATATCAACATGACCTGACTTAATATCTCCACTGATGCAAATTCAGTCTGAAACAACAGATCACCTGCCTTTGGCAGCACATTTGTATTGTGTCTGAACCTCTAGGACATCATAACAGAAAAGCTGCTCTGCACTCCTCTCTCAGATTATTGAGCCAACTTTGTCATGTGCCTATGTGTTTGGCACAGCTGTCTAATTGGTATGAGAGCAGTAATGTGACTGGCTGAGAATATAATGAATAATTACTACAACCCACCAATTTCTATTCCGCTTCACCAAATTCCTTTGTGCATATTGCACTGCGAGTATAATTCCTTGTGCACATGACGGAGTGGTTAACACGGACTGTTGTGATTGCACTGTTAAAGATCAGAGTTCCATTTAGGACTTGCCGAGTTGGCTGTTAACATGACAATGACAACAGCTGCAATTACTTTTGGCGGGTGTTAATTCACAAGCAGACACACACGCACGCACGCACACACAGGCACAACAACCATTCTATTCTTTGAGCTACAGTATATATAGATTTTCCTAGTAATGTATGCAAATGTATGGTTGACCGAGTCACATGTCTTTCATAATGCTCTGACATTTACCACACACAGATGAAACCATGTCACTTGGTTAAAAGATAAAACTGTATGTAGGGAGAGGAAATGAATAAAAGAAAATGTGAGATAAAGAGAGAAAAAAGCAAGAGAAAATTAAGTTAGGGTAAAAAAAAAGAAAAGAAATGCTCATATGGGAGAGAGCAATGGCAGGAGGCAAAAAGAAAAAGACCAGGATGAAGACAGTATAACAGTAGGGAGAGCAAACCAGGAAGCCACATTAAGCTCTACCTTGACCCATTTGTAATGATTAGCATACAGCCTGTCAGGACTCCGCTGATACAGAATGATACAGTGTCACTGTCTCTCTCACAAAACACTCTCCAGGGAGCTGTATCAGCAACTTGTTACCACATGTGTAGATGTGTGTAACTGTATCTAACATGGACTGCTAAATGTTTCTTTGGAAAACGCCACGTGTGTGTGTGTGTGTGTGTGTGTGTGTGTGTGTGTGTGTGTGTGTGTGTGTGTGTGTGATGGGTGAAGTGTGAAGGAGGGGTCTGAGGCAGTCTGTTCCATATTCACGAGCGGCAGCCAGGCGGTTGTTATCAGCTGGGTCAGCTTTGTGGCTCCGTGTTGTGACTGCAACACCGCAGCCGTCTGACTGGCAGCACTAGAGCCAGCGAGCATTTAATACCAGAAGACCCAGGACCGGCAAGAGGTGGGATAAAATATGAAGAGAGGGAGGCAGAGGGGAGCGGAGGAGGGAGGGGATGAGTGGGAAGATGTGAGAAGAAAGAGCAGTGGTAAAGGGGGATGAAAGAAAGTTGGAGGATGTGGAGAGGGAGGAGGAGTGATAAGGAGAGACAAAGAGGAGAAGGGAGAATGAGCAGGAAGGAAATAGGGGAGAGAAGGAAGTAAAAAGGATGACAGAGTGAAGGACGCAGTAAGCAAGAAGAGATGGATAAGAGAGGTGAAAACAGCCATGGAAAGGGAAAGATAAAAACTAAACAGAGAAGATGGATGGAGCGCGGATGTCTCCAGTAAAAGAAAGGGTGGAATTCTGGGATATTCAATCTTCCTATTAGAAATGAAAGAATTCTGTGGTCAAAGAGCTCCAGAATGAGCAAGAATTCATAAAAATAAAGAATGAAGGAAGAAAGGTGAAAAAGAGAACAAGAGGTGCAGCCTGACAGAGAGAGAGAGAGAGAGACAGAGAGAGCAAGAGAGAGAGGAGAGAGAGAGAGAGAGAGAGAGAGAGAGAGAGAGAGAGAGAGAGAGAGAGAGAGAGAGAGAGAGAGAGAGAGCGAGAGAGAGAGAAAAAAAGAAGTGCCTGGGGATTGGAACAATAATTCTCGACTACAGTTAGTCTCATTTTTCACCAACATCTTCCACAGTAATTCTGTAATGTAATATGCTGAGCAGGGAAGGCTCCCGGGGGACACGACATGTTGGGAGCCGGAGCCGCTTCTGCCTCCTAGCTAGGTAAACACAAACACGCACATACACCCACACACATACATTTCGTAGCACGCAAAAAAGAAAAATATTGGGGCAAGCAAACAAGTGCCTGACAGATGGAAAACTTGTTAGCAAACAGAGACATATATAAATTAAAGACAGACAGGAACACATTCTGCACACACACGCACATATACACATACACATGCAGTGAGCCAGAACAAATTAAGGGGGCGAGCCGAGCCTGCGCGTTAATTCCATCATGGAGGTCCAGGGCTAAACACACATCTACAGCAGAAAATAAATGATGACGCCGCTCTGCTCCGCGCCTCCTGACTGGAATTCCTCCAGAGCGGTTTGGCTGAGTCAGAATAAGAAAACAAATGCGCTTTTTTCTTCAAAAAAAACACAAAACAAGAAGTCTTAACAGGGATTTACACTCAAGGTGAATGCCCACCTGTGAGAGAAGGAGTTCTTGGAGAGGTTCAGGTAGGAGAGGTCAGCACAGCAGCCTCGCAGCAAGGCCCCAAACAACTGGCAAAGAAACAGAGACACAGTAAGATAAATGGGTTGTTATGTTCACTACAGGGAATGGGAATGTGTTGTATAACTGTTATTTTGGCTCTTGAACACTGCACAAATTATTATAGCACAGATTAAAGCTGACACAAATGCAATTTGATACACTAAAAAAAATGATGCTGTAACTCTTTCTTGGCAGAAGCCTATTCAGTAGAAATATCCCTAAATGTATCATGCTAGTGTTTTAGATGGCATTAAATAATAGAATTTCATAGAAGTCTGACTCTACAGATTGGTGCGGGGAGAGAGAGAGAATGTACCAGAACAAATGAGATGTTACTGCTGGTCAAATCAGGACGAAGCAGTCTTTGCAATTTGTTTTAGGATTCATTTGATCCTTTTTGTGCCATATGGTATGGTTTACACAAGATAATACAACTTTGGTCATTAAGTTTCTATGAACGCGCACGCACGCACGCACGCACACACACACACACACACACACACACACACACACACACACACACACACACACACACACACACACACACACACACACACACACACACACACACACACACACAGTGTATGCAGCATCAACAATGTGCGACTGCCAAGGAACATGGAATGCTACATTATTACTGTGCGCACTTGAGCAAGGCACTTAACCCTAAAATGTTCTTTTGTCTGAAACATTAAATTGAATTTACTTAGTACTATTCCACTACTACATTTCAAAAGGGAAAATACTGTACTTTTTACTCCACTACATTTATCTGACAGCTTTAGTTATTTTTCAGATTCATATTAACATAAAAAATACGATAAACTATGTTAAAAATTAAACCTGTGGTCCTCAACTCGACCAACTGTCATGTTTCCGATGTACATGCGTTATTAAGTTATCGGTGTGATTTCCCTTTCAAACTTCATACATAGTTTTATTTTAATAACTGTTCAAGGTATAAAAAGGTAAAATGATCCAATATATATTTTTACATGAATGTGTGTACCACAATCTCATGGCAATACATCCAATAGCTGTAATATATTTCACTTAAACTCACAAATGTCGACCTCATGGTACACAACAGGAACAGACAAACAGACCAATATTGCCCCTTATTGAGCCATGCCATAGACTTGGAATGTTTCAAAGTTGTTGCATTTAAAAAAAAAAATCTATACCCTTAATGGGAAATGATGAAAGGAAGGTCAAAAATACAACATATTTTGAAAAGGAAAAGGCTTGGGTTATTTAAGCCCTAATGGTTGGAAATTTAAATTTATTATGTTCTTGTCCATTTCAGGGTTAATGCCCCGTAGCTCCAGCAGCTGAAATAAAGCAGACGCTGTGTTTCCACCAATCTTTCAAAATGTGTACGGAAAGTGCTCATCTGTCAGGGAAAGTCTACAAATTCCCGATAGCAGGGCCAAATGGGCAACAAGAAGAGTAATTGTATTACACTAAATCAGAATCAAGCTGAAACCATACCAGCGAAAAAATGTATTACTTACATTCTTTAATTTGTTATACTGAATATCCATCAAATGTCAAGTTTCACATTATATATGGAAAAAAAGCTACTAAAAACGTGTGTAGGAAATTAAATATGCTGTGTCACCTAAAGTTCCCCTGCTTATATGATCAATGTGAAATCATGCAGCAATATAGCCATTCATCTACCATCCATCAAAGTGCATATCAAATCAAGCTCTCATCTTGTGAAGATATGGCTCACGTTCAAACTACAGGGTTCTGGACCAAAAATGACCAAAGTGTACCAAAATGAATATACAGGAATCTATGACCAAATTAATCTTGAAATATAGATGATATATGTGTGTTTGTTTGACAGGAGAGAGCTCTAGGAAAATATAATCGCCATCAAAATCCAATTTCTTGTAAGACTTTTTAGGAGCATCTCATCGCTTGCGAGAGGTTAAACTATTGAAAGCGAATCCATTTTTCCCTGGCAGTGTGATCCATCACGCAAACTGACTAATCGACCGTCGTCGGTACATCAACCTAGATTAAAACAGGAATTTATTAATAATTCAATCCAACAGGCCAACACTAAAAAAGACAAATTCTCTCTCAGACACTTCCTCTCCAAAGGATAAATGACAATTAGCAAAACAGGACATGAACCAGCGATGGCAGAGAGTAATTTTTTAGTCTCAAGGGGAGTTTTAAAGAGATATAGGGGGAGACAAAGTTTGAGAACTTGCAAATAAAGCAGAACAGCTGCTATTACTTCCACTCATGCACATAATTCAATACAAAATTCATGGCCCACATTTACGGGAAGGGAGGAGCATTAGTTTCACAGGGCGGACTATTCCCTCCTGAAACAGATTCCTGCCTCACAAGCTGCCTGCTCCTGGGGTTTAAAACACCCGCAGTAAAGTGCAAGGCATTGTGGTAAAGAAAAACCAGTGGTGGAAGTATGAGAACTATTCAGATCCTTTACTTAAGTAAAGCTAGTAATACAACAACGTAAAAAAATCCATTATAAAAGCTCTGCATTCAACCTTAAGTATATAAAAGTAAAGTAGTAATATCAGCAAATGTACTTGAAGTAACAAAAGTAAAAGTACTAATTATACAGAATGGCTCCTTGTAGCGTTATACACACATTCGTAGTATTATCACTTTTGTTGTAGTTGGTCGAGGTGGAGATGTTTTTATCTACTTTATAAAGGATTGGGCAGTTTGAAGTTCTAATCCTTAAAATTGTCATGAAATTAAACCTTGTTTGTTAAACTATTTATGATTTGCATTTTTTCAGAAATAGCCATTCAATATATTTACCTTCTATAATTACCTTTTTAATGGTAGTTTACATTGTAAGTAGCGGAGTCCGCCATTTCTCCTTCACACATACAAGGGATTCATAGGAAACAATGCATGTATGTAATCAAACATTCCTGTTTGTAATTTTATCTTATTTATATCAGCCTTACTGTTTAACTGTTCACTGTGGTAAAGTTGTATCAGAGCTCAAACTGAAGATTTCCTACTGCTGCTAGTTCACAGCACCTGGCGAAACACAGGGTGGCTTTTGTTGTGAAGCAGAAACAGGAAACGCAATGCATTTGTCACTGAGGCTAGTACTGATAGCAATAGTTAGCTAAAACTTTGACTCAATTCCAGACTAAAATAACTTGATAAGAGGGAGATTTCTTTTCACTGAACAATACATAATATTTTAAAAATAACTTGATAAGAGGGAGATTTCTTTTCACTGAACAATACATAATATTTTAAAAGCTGATTATATGTTTTGTATGAAAGAATCTAAAAAAATATGCAAAGTAACTACAGCTGTTAGATAAATGTGCTAGAATAAAAAGCACAAAATGTCCCTTTAAAATGTATGTCAAGTACAATACAAGTACCTCAAAACTGTACTTACGTAGAGTACTTAAGCAAATGTTCTTAAGTTACATTGCACCACTGAGAGAAACAAAGTATTACACCAGCAATGGGATTAAATCCACTAGGTGAAAATTATGGTCTAAAACCTGCAGACCAGCAAAAACACTCAATGTGTTATATGACGAGGCATCATGGCAATATATAGTGAGCGTGGAGTTCAGACACCATCCGCCCTGCTGAGGTGACACTGAGCAACAGCAGAGCTCAGAGTAGATCTCTAGCTGACTTTGACTTCTTACCTCCCAGCAGCACAGAACACAATGAAATAGGATATTTATGTCTGTTTTATTCAACCGTGCATGTCCCTACTGCACGTTATCCTGTCAGCAGCAATACAGCACTGACAAAGCAGCAGCAACGGGACATAAACAATAAATGTGACCTCCCGTTCAGCCAGTAGTTTTCATGAACCTCTACATCTTCCAAAAGGGACACAGACCCTAAAAACATCCTGAGTACAGTTGGAACCACATTTTTTCCACTGAGGCTTGTATATTCACAGTCAACCAGGAAGAACTGCCATCTCGGCAACAACCAGCAGGGGCAGACACATTCAAGCATGGTCACTGGATTCTTTCAGAGAGAAAGCTCTGTCATCCTTTGAGCTGTTAGCGTATCTGCTAATGCGGCAAGACACCGTTTTTGTCACACTGGCAGACATACTAAATTTAGACACAGTAACAACACAGACAAAGTCGTCTCTCTGAAGAGACGAAGATGTGAACAAACGCATGAAACAAAGGCTTCTGTATGCTATTCATACAATGTATCGTTTGTATAATTCATAAGAGGCTATACAACTGTACAATGTAATGCATTGTAAGAGCTTTCACCATCACTCAAAGCACCATTATGCACAGAGGAGTTCTAAGAAAGACTACTGAGGTAACATTGTTTTTGTGGTGGGCGATTCGTATTCACGACGCTACCCCCTTCTGTTTCTTGGCCTGAATCCCATCCTAGAGACGAGATCGAACAGCGACGGGTGGATAATGGCTGTAACAGAGAGATTAAGTACAAACCGAGTCCACGGTGCAGTCTGTCCCAGACAGGTCCAAGTGGACCAGGCAGTTGGGCTGGGCCAGGAACAGGTACAGGTTCTGCACAGGAAGAACAACAGTGTCTTTTAGTGAATTAATATGAAAAATCTGAATCAAACAGATTTATTGCCAAGTTGGTTTTCACATACAAGGAATTTGCCTTTATTGTATTACCACACTGAATCAAAGTAGATTTTGTTGAACAAAAAAAAGACCCTTTAATGTCAAAGTGAAAACAGCTCTCTCTCTGACAACACATTGTTGGACTATGGGGCTTTGAAAATACTGGCTGGTGCTCTAGTTCAGTGTCACCTTAGTCTATATCCACGACGTTCCCTTTCCGGGATTGCTTCCTTGCTGCCGGAAATTCCGCCGGATTTCACTCTTTTCTGCCGGATATCCGTTACCTTCCGCTTTCTTTGTGTTGGAATTTTAAACTCTGGTCGTTTTATGAGGACTATGGTTAACAGCTCCTCAGATCTCTGCAGGGTAAATCCAGACAGCTAGCTAGACTATCTGTTCAATCTGTGTTTTCTGTTGCACAACTAAAACAACTTTTGAACGTACACATGTTCCACCAAAACAAGTTCCTTCCTGAGGCTATTTTGCAGAGGCACCGTGGCTCTGCAAAACAGCACATTATTTTCCCATCCGGGAATGCTGTGTGGACTAGCCAGACCCTCTTCCGTAGCGCTGTGGAGGAAGGTCTGGCAAAGCGAGACTAGTGTCACCTTGAATATGCCTGTTAAGCTTGGTGTGATGGTTTTCAATAAGCAATCAAAAATCTACTTTGTAAATAAAAGAAGTCATAGAAGAAATTCGGCAGAATTTGTTCTAAGGCTACCAGGGGGTACTAATTTGATTTCTTCTCATTTTGAGAGAGTTAATAGGCTTAGGGTACAAGACAGGGTGGACCAAATTAAATTTGTTCTGTCTGTTCTGTATTTATTGTTATTGTCGAATATAATCAACAGTTGGCCAGGTGCTTCACCTGTTGCAGCTTTGTGGAAGAATGGCAAACTCTGTGGTCTGATGAGACTATCATCTCATCATAAACATACTGTAGCATCCCCAGTGTGAAGCATGGTGGTGGCAGCATCATGCTGTGAGGATACTTCTCTGCAGTAGACCCAGGAAGGCTTGTGAGGGGAAAATGAATGCAGAAAAATACAGCGATATCCAGGATAAAAAACTGATGCCGTCTGTTAAAAAACCTCATTACTTTGTTTTCCAGCAAAACAAGCACAAAGCCAAAGCTACACAGGTAAAAACAACAATGGTAATGTACTGGAGTGGCTCAGTCCACATCTCAATCTAATCCAGAATTTGTGGCTGGATTTGAAAATGTTGTTCACTCACAATCCCCTTGCAACCTGGCAGAGCTTGAGCAGTTTTGCAAAGAAGAATGGAGTCAATGGATAGATAGATAGATACTTTATTCATCCCGAGGGAAATTTTAGTAGTACTTGGGCAACCATGCATTTCCTATTTGTAATTCATTTAGATCACTTGGACAGTAAAAGGGTCTGTTTCTGTTGCCATGTTAAATTCACACGATTAAATGTTGAAAACCTGACTACTGTTTTACATCAGAATGTTTCTATCCACTACCGCTGCGCAAAAAATTAGGAGTTAGTTCATCAAGAAAAACAGCTGGTGGTGCAAATTCTCCAGTCAGGTGCCATTTAACTATTGCAGAAGAGCGCCAGTCACACCTCAAACAGTGGAAAACCATGGAAATATATATTAGTATTTTTATATAGTATTTGTGTTTGGTTCATGGATTCATTCAAGGAAGGTTACAGTCTCCTCATCGCTCCATAGATCTGATGGTTTGTCTGCCGGAATTATTTCATTTCTACAGTGAATGTATGTCATGATTCATTCACTGAGGCTGTTTCCATTGCACTTTGTCGCATTCAGTTGTTACGATACATCAAATTTTCCACCACAGACATTGTAAAAACTTTTGTGAACTCTTTTTTTCTCTCAACTTTTCGGCATTTTTTACTGACGATGGAAACGCACTTAGTAAAAAATAAAAAAAATCCACCATTTCATTTGTGTGTTTGTATGTGTGTCCCTCACCGTGGCATCCTCTCCAGACAGAACCCCAGGGTTTTTGCTGAGGTCCAGATGCAGCAGAGAATTGGAGTAGTCGTCACTTGAACACAACGCCTGGGACAGAGTAACCACACCTAATGGGGGGAGAAGAGGGGAAGAAATGGAGAAGGGAATTAAAAAAAAACGTTTGTTATATGTATCCTTCAGTCATTTAATTATCTTATAATCATCCTTTTTCTCCAACGGGCCAATTTATTGCTCTGGACGTGACTTATTAGCAACTAATGAATGCAAATGTACATTATGGAAGCGGGTGAGCAAGCTATTTGACAAAAAAAATAAATAACTGAGCAGAGACTAGTGAACGCCAAAAGGTAGGTTAGTATCAAAAGAGCTTTTGTAGGAAGCCAGCCACTGTTTCCCCCGCATCCCAGTATCCAAGTGTACCCTGAAAGCCAAATCGAAATCATTCTCTCAAATCAGATCACTACACAATTACACCCACAGGCCCGATGGAACCCCTCATTAAAATTCTCACCCTGCAAGACTGATGCAAAGCACAGCACGCCATGGCAAGTTGAGGATTAAATATAGACACAATAACAACACGGGAGAAACATCTAGCAGCAGCAACAAATAAAAAAAGTCTAATCTGTCTGCCATTCACTTGACTTAGTATCATCAATTATAGCCAGCAGTTGTAGGAGGTGACTTTCTCCTGTTCAAGCATTGGGGAGTGTGTGTGGAAGAAGCCAGCTAGTGCATGTGCTGCCCTGAAGCCGGCAAGGCGCTAAGCTCTTCATCCCTAATTTGTAGCGATTAGGAGTGAAATGAGGGGAAGAGGGGACAATGTCTAATCCCCCCTTCATCTATCTATCAGACTTTTAGAAGCCATTTGGACTGTGTGACAATGTCAAGTGTGTGGGAGCAAGGATGTGGGCGCATGTGTTGTATATCTGCCTATTTGCATGTCTGATCACATCTCAGAGACAGCGTATGCGTGTGTGTGTGTGTGTGTGTGTGTCCGTCCTACAGTAAGTGTGTGTGCACGTGCTTGTCTCGGCACATGTGTAGGTGTTTTAGAGACAGAGGGAAGGAGGGGGGGTGGGAAGAGATCCATAAATATTCAACAAAAAATGCTCATCCCCTGCAAAGTCATACCAACACCCACCATTCAAGGTCAGCACCATCACTGCATTCCTCCGGAATTACAGTGTCAACCCACTGTCTTTTAAAATCGCACCTAGAGTTGTTTTCCCATTCATAACGTACTCTATTTGGGTATCGAGGTAGTTGTCTGTGGCATATACAAACCACTCAGCTTTCAGCCTTATAATTACGTCCAACACAATCCGTAGCCATCCCGCCCTACATAGGCAGAGAGCAGTCAGTACAAAGGCAGAGGAGTGGCAGAAAGAAAGGGTTTAGTTTGCAAGCTGGCCAGCAAACCGTGTAACAGACAGAAATGCTGTAATGCTTCCATGTTATTATGCCACTTAGGGCTGGTTATTTTAGCCCCCAAACGTTGGTTAACAAAGAGAATTACCAGATGTCAGTTCACCAGAACGGATAAGTTTTAGCTTTAGCAAAGGCTAGCCTTGCTCTCTTTCTTTACCTTTTCTACCTATAAAAACTATTTTCACGAGAATGTTTTCCACTGAAGAAATACTCCCAATGAAAACTGTCCACAGAGAGGTGTGCAGAAAGGTTTACCTCCATTGCATTGGAGGCAGAAATCTCACAAATAGAATCTCCCTCCAACCTGCTGTCGAATCTTGGCAACCCTGTATTTTCACAAAAATGATATTATCCCTGGCATAATCAATGTTATATGGTAAAACAGACACTAAAACGTCAGATCTTAACTCAATTTTGACCAAATATGTAGTGACTGTGTTTGCATTTGTGTAGCAGCTTACTACTTTTGCAACTCTGTACAAAATATAAAACCATAATTTAAGATAAACCAAATAAACAATGCGATAAAAGATCAAGAATGCTGTAAAATATGCTATAATGACCAAAAATGTTATTACGAATAAGCTATTACTGTCTGGATTTACATCCATATCAATATGATCCTTTTGAATCTGCTGTAATACTAGTGGATGGTTGTATTGTCTGGGATAAAGGCGATAGAAATGGGACACTGCACTAATGCCTATGTTGGATTTTAGGGGGGGAAAAAAACAGATCAACTACTTATGATTCTGACCTGATTATCATTTGGTAGATGGGTAATACTGTACATGCATGGGTCTTTTTATCTATGTGAGCCCTAGCCCAAATAAAACTGCATTTGGGGCAACATTGTGGTTCAATAGAAGAACCTGGCTTCAAACGCAGATTCACAGAAAGCTTCCGCTCTTTGAGCAGGACGCATCATTTTTGTACCAGCTCCAACATTTAAATTGGACATTTATTTACATTTAATTGTAAAAAGATGTGTGTGGGGTTACCCCAAAGAAGCTACTGTGTCTAAGAGGAGCACTCCTACCTTTGGAGGAAAGAGAGGTCTTGGAGAGATTGAGGAGACGCAGTCCCTTGTTGAGGCGACACACTTGTTGAATCAGGTTGGAGACTCCTGGTTTGAGCAGAAGGAGGGAGAGGAGACAAAGAGAGATAGGGAAGTTGAAGGCCTTATTTAATAACAAAAACACACATAATCACCCATCTAGAGACAAAACAATAAAATGTTTAATGATCAACAATGAATAAATTGTCAACTATTTAGATTTTTTTTTAGAAAATGCTGTATTAAATGTGAAGATTTGCTGTTTTTTTTTTTATAGTGAACTGAAAACCTTTGGATATGGACTGTCGGTTGAACGAAACAAGCAATTTCAAGACCCCACTTTGTGCTGTGGGAAATTGTGATTGACAGTTTTGACTGTATTGTGTTATTTTAGAGACCAAACGATGAATCAATTAAATCAAAAAAACAGCTGACATAATCCATAATGAAAATAATTGTTACTTACTAGGGCTGCACGATATGAGGAAAATATGCGATAACGCTGCTGAACGATATTACACACGATAAATAAACAGATATTAAATGTACTCCGTTCTACATTTCTGCTGCATTCAGTATTCTTCTACAATACAACAAAATGCTTGTTGCATTTAAAATAAATAAAAGGAAATCGTTTTCCAACATTTTATTGAACAAATTGAACATTATATAGAATATAAAAGGCTCCACTCAAAAAAGAATGATTGTTACAATTTAATGTGCAGTTTTCTACTTTCTACTTCTTTCAACTAACACAAAAAAATCAGTTTTGTGTCTATCGCAGCCTTTCCCGATGAGTATATTGCGCTAGTTGATACTGCGATGACGACAAAAAAACGATATATTGTGCAGCCCTATTACTTACTAGAGCTGTCAATCTTCCTCTAGAATACCATTCGAATTCCATTTGATTTTTTTTTTTATATTCGAATAATATTTTAATATTTAATGCTCAATTGCAGCCTGTTTAATAATATGTACTACACTACTCAGGCTTATGCATTGTCAATGCCACTATATACTATAAGCATGTGGTTGTTGTTACACGTTCTGCCCACCAGAGGGACTTCTAACATCAGCCTGGCCTTGAGGGGACCTGCACACAACTTTGTTTACATTCATTTTCCACAACGAGCACACAGCGACGAACACAAATCAACAGAGAACTCTGTAATGTAACATTATCTAACAAGTGTAGTGAAGCGGCATTTTTGTAAAGGCTAACGGTGCTCGGTTAGCACAATGACATCATATTAGAAAGTACAGCCGAAACGATTTGTCATAAACTAGGTAAGTAACAAACTATGCTAACTGCATTAATAACCAAGCCAAACTGTGCCGTCACTACTATTTTAGTGATTTATAAGCAACCTGTTTCTTGCAGATTGTCACATTATTGAGAATACAGCTGTAAGAAGGTAATATAAAGTCGAAGCTAACTCTGACAGCTGTGAGAGCAGCTAACATTAACTTTAGCTGTCTCCATAAAGCTCCCAGCTACACTAACGTTACTATACCTCGCGACGCAGTTAGAAAACAACAACGAGCTACCTAATGTTGGCTCGGTGGATGTCGATTTTAAAGTCATGTTAAAACTATTTCCCGTCCTTCGTTACGATTTCCAGCCGCAGCCTGTCCCCTTGTACTAAGTTAACTCGGTACGTAACGTTAGCTCCGCAATGTTGTACTAACGTACGGTAGGCTATGTAACGTTAGTTTATACCTCACAATGCCTTGTGTTTCTCACTCCCGCTAAGTTATTGTTCATAAGACGTGACATGAGTGACACATGCGGGTGGCCAAGGCGAGAAGAGGGAGATTAACTAACGTTTGCCAACATATTTATAAAAAGTCACATTCGAATAGTAATTTCAGCATTCGAATAGTATTGAATTTTTACTATTAATTATATTCGAATTTCGGTATTTGTTCCAACAGCCCTATTACTTACAGCCCTACACCCATCCACTTTTAGAGTTACGATGCCAAAAAGAGCTTTGTCACATAACTTCAAGCTAAAATGCAACCTCTCTCAGTACACCCCCTCCAAAACACACACACATAGCTATAGTAAACCCCACAAGTATATTACTACAGCTAAAAAAAAAAAACATCACACCGACAATCCCCCACATACCCAGTGCAGAAACAAGCCCATATAAATATATGCCAAGCCAGCTTACATAACACCTAGTTTCAGCACAAAAATTCGATTAAACACACTGCAGCCATAATTACAATAACATGAAAGGCTCGGCTTTATTAAAAATAAAAATTGTAGTACCAAACCATAGATATGACTATTTGATATTACGGTTTTATTATTATAATTTTTTTTATGTTTTATATTTATGTGCCAAACATTGTTTCCTGGTTCCAGCAGGAATGTGTATGTACAGAACTTCTACTGGCATTAGAGGCATAAAGAACATTGTAAAATGGATACAGCACTGAAGGTCATTCTTTACTGTGATTATGAGTATTATTGTGATGGTGGTTAAGGCTGCAGCACTTTTGTGGCTGTAGTCACAATAAAGTAAGTTTGCACACTGTCAACATACACACAAACACAAACGGAGGAAGGCAAGTGTGAGCACAAAATAATTTATTGAAGTGAGTGGAAGTGACGTGTCTGACGGGAGGACAGAAATTAGCTAATGAGTGATAGTGGCCTGCATGCAAAGCCTGACCCTGGCATACAAACACATGCACTCTTTTCGGTTGTACAAGTGTGAAAGAGGCACAGGGAGAGAAAGGTGTGTAGTGGTTACTGTGAGTGAGGCACACAAAATTATTTAAAATGTAAGTTTCTCTATACGTGTATGGAGCAACCCTAATAAGAGGTTCAATTTGTGAGGCGAGTTGTAGGCGAGACCGAATAAATAAAAGCATTTCTCTAAAGAGGAGGACCACTCATAGATATACAGCATGAAAGATAGATGAAAGAGAAACAAAGAGAAACAGAAAATGAGGGTGCTGCGAGGAGAGACATTGATTTTGAATTCTTTGAGAGCAAAGAAAAGCAGCAGCGAAGTAAAAGAAGCAAAAGAACAATCAGCGGTGCCCTGTGAGAGACAGCAGTAGGAGGGAGAGTCTCCAGGCCGGTACCTTGGTTGTCTAGCGTGTTGTGAGCCAGGTTGAGAGAGTGAATCACAGAGGCTGGGTTCTCTGACAGCGCTGACGCCATCTTCTGCGGAAAATCCCTGGAGAAAAAAAAAAACATTAAAAAGAAAATATTACATTTTCTGTATTAAAAAAAAAGAGAAAAGAAAGCTAATTCAACAGAGTGAGTAAATCTGTCGGAGAGATTTCCCTAATTCAATGAAATGCACTTGATCAAGTTTCACCCTTACACCTCTTGGTAATGAGTGCAAAGTGTCCTACTCAAGCAGCAGTGTTGTCACTTTGCAGAAATGGTAATTGAATGGGAAAAGGTTTGTGCTGTAAAGGTAGAATGTAAAGGAAGATGATTTAAAATGGACAGATATGATAAAAAATGTAGTTAGTTATTAAAAATGCACAATAATGTCACCTTATGTATGACATGGGATGAGTAGACAAATATTTGTTGTAGGGGAACCCCTTCTAAATGATATTTGAGCTCTGCTGGGCTTTTTAGCATCTTTCCGTGCATTGTTTTGGTTTTGCAGGCTGCAAATAATCTGTTTTGGTTCACTATTACCGCTCTCATCAACCTAAATCAACCAGCAGCAGCAGACAGCCGTTTTCAGTGACAAAAGCTCTGATAACCCCATTGTACACTACCTGCCTAGCACTAAATGGCAGAAGGACAAAGTTAGTGACTAGCTCTTGAACATAGTGGAGAATTTAGCAGCTAGAGAGCCAGATATTTCTCTCAGGAGTTGGTGGGGACCAAAAACAGAGCTAAAAGGAGAGTGAATACTTACTTTCTTCTGTACTTGTAAACAACAAGTGTTTGGAATAAAATGCTTATGAATGCAAGACTCCCATTTTTTCTTACTGTGCTGTTCTTTCACATTTATGTCTGTAAATCACATATTTAAAATGAACAAAAAGAGTATTTCAGTGGGTCCTTAAGTCAAATACTTTAACACTCATATACCGTGCAGTTTGAATATCTTACATAGTATAAATTAATTTGGGCATTTTTTTTCACTTCACTGTGAGCGTTTGGTGTGGTGCCTGTGGAGAGCCTTTTAAAAAATTGCCCTCTCTATTGGAAGCGATTTAACACAGAGAAAGTATTCAAACTTGGTAACCTCATCATTATGCTGCAGCAAATCATCTTAGCTTGAGGCAGCCAATTCATCTCAATTAATACTAAATATGGAAACTGCTCTGCTAAATGATACTAGCCATGCATAGAAGGTGAAAACTCTTGCCAGGTGAAGCCCAAAATCTCACTAATGATTCGTTGGGGAAACAATACACCTGCCACGGGCAGACAGGAGGGACCTTTATTGGATGAAAGAGTGGAGGTTAAGAGAGGTGGGAAAGAAAAAAAGGAGGAGAGACAGAATTGGAAAAGGTTAAGACAGCAGATGAAGGGTGAGGAGGAGTGGAGAACTGAGATGAGCCAAGGTGAAGAGGTGAGACGAAAGACATGGAAGTGAGAGAATAAAATACAAGCAAAGCAGAAAAGGAGAGGGGAGAGAAAAGACTGGAGCGTGTATAAAAAGGACAAAAGAGGAGAAGTGGAGGAGTGTTTGAGAGGCGAAGGTGTGAGGAGAGGAAGAAAAGGAGAGGAAATTAGATTAACAGAGGTGACGGGCAGGACTGATAATGTCAGGGAAAAGGAAACCTACGATTTCAGTCCTGCATTCTCCAAAGTGAGCTCCTCCAGACTGTTGGACTTGCTGACTGTGTGCAGGACCTGGTCCACCACCTCCGACCCCTGGAGATAAAAACAACCAGCATAGGATCTTGTGACCAGAGGCTTCAAATGGATGAAGAATATAGGTGAGACATCTGCTTATGTTAAAGCATTAGGGCTGGGCGATAATTCAATATGATAATTTAAATTTCAATGGAAACAATATCGTGGAAAAATCAGAGATTTTGTGATACTCAATGACGTTAGTCTATATCCACGACGTTCCACTTCCGGGATTGCTCCGGTGCCGCCGGAAATTCCGCAGGATCTCCATCTTTTCGGCCGGATGTCCGTTACCTTCCGCTTTCTTTGTGTTGGAATTTTAAACTCCGGTCGATTTATGAGGACTATGGTTAACTGCTCTTCAGATCTCTGCAGGGTAAATCCAGACAACTAGCTAGACTAGATCTATGGAGTTTTCTGTTACACAACTTGAACAACTTTTGAACGTACACGTTCCACCAAACAGACTGATCTCATGAAGTGGCGTATGTATGACACGCCAATTCGTATGCCATTTTTGGCATGTTATCAAGACGCATACTTGTTTTGTAGCGTGTTTATCAACACCGTTTGGCCTCCATTGACTTACATTACCTTGCGATTGTGTGAGCGAGTAGTATGAAAGGGCGAAAATCCGCGTAGGGAGGTTGGTCGGGGTGGAGGATGGGTCAAACACAGGACTTTCACCCAGGAGACCGGGGATTGTGCCCCGCATGTCACATTTCCTGTGTCCCGCGTGTCACGTTTCCTAAACCCAACCACGTTCTTCATTTCCTAAACCCAACCCGCATGTCACGTTTCCTAAACCCAACCGTAGCTTTCTTCTTTTACTAAACACAACTGGTTCTTTTTTTCCTAAACCCAACCCGTCCGCTGTATACAGCGCTCAAAATGCGTACATATAACACGCCACTTGGCTTAAGAAAGTGGGCGTGTATGTTTACGCGAAGTCATGTCACGTTGCACCAAAACAAGTTCCTTCCCGAGGCTATTTTGAAGCAGCACCGGGGATCCGTGCAGTGCTTAGCACTGCCTGTGACGATTGGTTTAAAGAAATGCCAATAAACCAGAGCACGTTTTCTCCCATCACAGAATGCTGTATGGACTAGCAAAACCCCCCTCCACAATGCTGTGGAGGAAGGTCTGGCAATGCGAGACTACAATGACGTTGTCTAAATTGTCAAAAACAAGCACATTAAAGGCAGGGTTGGTAACTTTTTCCAATATACACTTTTTTATTTATTGTTTGAAATGGTCTTCACACTCAGATGGCAATAAATAACTTATGGGCTCTGAAAAAGGAGCGAGAAAAATCTGTCATCTTTAGCTGCTGTAATCCTGTAAAAACGCCCACCAATTACTGCCTCGCGATCCACTTGGAAAGAACCAATGAAATAAATCCTTGCACCGCTGCGCGTACTCTACCCCTCCTGTGTATGAGCCTGAGCTCAGTGCGCATCGTCGTCACTGGAGTTACTGCAAGTCTACTGGAGAATGGAGGAGAAAACGCTGCAAAAGTCGCCACTGTCACGGTTACTTGCAACCGTCCGCCCTGCTATAAAGACAAAGAAAGGGAAGACTGAAGCTGAAAAAGCAGAAACTAAAATCGCAGCAGACACAACTAGAGGACAAACTAACAGTAAATATTACCATAGCTTTTAGTCGATGGCGACTCGCTGTCTTTTATTTTATTTTGCTTTTCTTAACTTGACTTTCATTCGGTATATACTCTCAAGAGTTTAATGATAGTCCAGTGAAGATTTGGGTTCACAAGGCATTGGTCCAAACCAATAGAAAATTGATTCAAGTTGACTAAGAAAATGCTAACTAATCCTGGAACTGTGATTTCTTTATTCACATTAGGACATCAGTCTGCCAAATGAGCAGATAAAATATGATGAAAGAAATGTAATCTGATAACACAGGGGACAGCAGAGGGAAGAGAAGAAAAACACTGGATTTGTAGTATGGATCTGGCAAGGTTTACAAGAGAGGAAGATACAAAAAAAAGATAGTTACTATGCGCATGTCTTTGCAGTGCAGCTTGGTGAACCAGGTGTTGTACGCAATGGATGCCACGATCACCGCCAAGTCCCTGAAATGGAGAGACACACAAACGCACACGCATTAGAGATTAAATTAAAATCTTTAAATTAGCAAACTCCATCTGTTCAAAACCATTTGATGTCATTGATCCATAAATTCACATTATGGTGGGCCAAACTTTTTCTTTGCTCCCCGTTTGGTAAGAAGCAGTTCATCATTGTGACAGGGAGTACACTATGGGCAGTGCTGCTTTCTAAAAGATGACGCATACTGCAGCCCTGCTGAGGACGAGAGCAGAGATGAAGAAAGTAAAAAGAGAGAAATATGTAAAGATTGATGCCTGGGTCAGTGGATTATTCAATAAAGGCACAGTTTGATCCCAGCTATAGACCTCAAACACTGCTGCATCCACTGCTACACAAACAGACACAGAGCCCACAGACCATCCTGTGTGTGTTGGCGAGGGAGGGTGAAAGAGAGGGAAGAGAGTTTTAGAATCCTCCAAGGTCCAACTAAAGCCACACTGCTGCTACACCTGCTATACATCATCTGACAAACAAGCAGTAAGAGAGAGAGAGAGAGAGAGAGAGAGAGAGAGAGAGAGAGAGAGAGAGAGAGAGAGAGAGAGAGAAAGGAGGATAGCAAGACAGAGGGAAAATACAGGAAAGTGTAATCTAGCCAGAGAGGGTCCTGTTGCCAATAACTGCAGCAGCCAGAGCATTACAGTATATCTCGGAGTAAAATGGCTGCGGGCCGTGTTCCTTTTTCATGACAACCATCAGACCAGTCCATTCTAACTGACACAGCTCAGTCCGTGTGTGTGTGTGTGTGTGTGTGTGTGTGTGTGTGTGTGTGTGTGTGTGTGTGCAGATGATGCACATGTCAGAATTCATCAAACACTGTCTGCTGATTCATGTTTTGACAGCAGGACATGTAATTGACCTCTATGAAGTTTCACTCAGTCATGCAGCACGTGGGTGTTTTGTGTATCTTGTACTTGCACATGTTGTACAGCAGGTCAATCTGTCACTTCTTCACACAGATCAATTCAGGTTTAGGACTGGAATCTAATGTTAAGATTACAATTCAAAAAGGGATTATGTTAGAGCAAAGGGGAAGATTAAAATTGGTCTACGATAGAGTTCTAATATTTTTATATACAGTATACAAACTCATGTTAGTTGGTGTTTGCGAGGTGAACCAAAAGCATTATATATTACAATGCACACAAAAATCCTATATTTGAATTTTAAGCTCTGAATAGGGTTGCCAGCTGGTGTAAATTCATTCGACATTTCGGGATGCATGCCGATTTGCGTTCTTGTGAAGAGTAAGAAGAGAAGATTGATACCACCCTCGTATGTATGCTAAATAAAAATCTTCAGCCAGCAGCCAATTAGCTCAGTGTAGGAACGGATGTAACAGCTCTGGCTCATGGCTCTGTCCAAAAGGTAAAAGAATCCAAATGTAGCACATGCTAAACTGGGAACCTTCGTGAAAGGTCGATTTTTCAGTCGCTGTTATACACATGCACAGCGCGCTACTCTGCAAATAGCTAAAATTAAAGCCGTGTGTGAAGCCTAACCTTTCCGTTTGCCCCAAATCTTGAAATTTGGCAAATTCTTGTAAACTTGGCTGCTGGCGGAAACAAACCAGCCCCTCTCTCTCCCAGCAGTAAAATCCACATGGCTAATTATTATGCACGTCAATGACGTCATCGGACCTTGACGATAATGTCTGCGTTCTTCATTCTTTCTAAACTTCACTCAGTATTTTGATGTCAGGAATATGATTTATTTTATTGACAATAGTTTAGGGAAACGTCTAGCCCCCATGCATTGAGCTTTCTGAAAATGTGTCCCTCTGAACAGTATAGTTGAACAGCCCTGCTGTAAGCTTTGAGCAGTCGCATTTACCTGGGCTTAGCTGTGAACAGCCTGCTTTGCATATTCAGTGTAAAGAGCCATTACCCCCTCCCAACGCCAACTCTTGGTCACAAAAAACAGATTTTTTAGATTGAAAATTAGTTGTATAAAACAATGGAGCAGATGAAAGTGGTGGTGTTTGTTACATACCTAAGTCTTCACACAATCGCCTCAAGTGACCAAAACGGTTCGCCACGATAGGCAAGGTAATGTTTTTCACAAATTCCAGCACACTTCTAAAACGGGGGTATAAAAAGAACCGAGCGAGGGTGCACCACATCCATGTCCGTTTTGGAATACTGTATATCAGGCATTGACTGGCCAACAATCATGAATGGACAAAATCCTAACTTTATTATGATCTGAATATGACCTTCTAGCAAACCCTAAAGGCTCCATTTATTATAGCCCACAATATGCACAACAGAGAACTGTGATTTTGACATTTATAGACCTTAACAGGAGGAAGGCTAAGATAGAGTGTTTCTCCTGAGATGCACAGGAGAAAAAGGTCGTGGGGTCCTTGTGCTCGGAACATTTCATGGCAATAAGCCTATTAGATTATTCAATAGCTTGTGGGTAAAGTTGAGGCAAGGACATTAAGTGCGCACAATAAACAGGGTTCATTCTCTCGGGAACATGGATCTGCTCCGTAAATGACATGACTATGTGCTCAGAGTTTCATATTTCGTGTGTAGCCTACAAGTGGAAAAAAAAAATCGTATTGTAGTGATAGCTAAAAGGTCAGCGGGGGTCATCAAAAACTTTATTGTTGTGGGACAATGAATATTTATAGCACCTGTTAGATTATCCTAGGTATGGGGTGAACATGACCTGAACTGGTGGCACTAAAAGGAAGAAAGGTCAGAGGCGATAAAACCATTACGAGTCATCCTCCGTGGACTATAGATATTTAGAAGAAAATTGACAGCAATCTGGCCAATTGTTGGGCCAAACAACCATCATCGCCAGTAGGAAGATGGTCAGATTTTGAAGCTCACCAAGATATTGTATGGAAATTAGTCAATGCTAACAGTCAAACCCCATACAGACCGTGACTCAGTGAGCTGTAGAGCTGCTGCAACAGAAAAAACTAACCGGACAGAGAGTTGGAGAAAAGTTGGACACAGCATCCAGACTTATTTGTGCATGTGCATGTGCGCGTGTGTGTGTGTGTGTGTGTGTGTGTGTGTGTGTGTGTGTGTGTGTGTGTGTGTGTGTGTGTGTGTGTGTGTGTGTGTGTGTGTGTGTGTGTGTGTGTGTGTGTGTGTGCTCTTACCAACCTATCCAACTGTGGACTTCGGCATCGTTACACATCCACCAACAGGGGACGTCTCGCCAACAGGGGACATTTTTCAAGTCCCCTGTTGGAAATGCTTTAAATCATGATAAAATGATGTCTAAAACCATCTGGTGATTTTTTTTTAATTTTAGCCAAGTGGGGACATTTATGTTTGTGAGTGTTAAAGCCATACTCGGCACTGCCCCTGCTGGTTGGAGCAGGGATTTTTACCACTTATTCACACACGCCGTTTTCAACACTCCTCCAAGGTGTGAATGGCTTGCAGCCCCAGACAGCCTGTCAGACTGTAGAGGGTCTCTAAACAGGCTACTTAAAAAAATAAACTAGTTTCTAGAAACATAATGTTTTTGTAACAAAACATAAAGGCACAACTTTAGTGGATGTTTAGAAGTTTCAAGTTTCTCATTTTAATAAAATCAAATGCTACAGAGAAGGCAAGAGAGTAGTATTTTAGAATCTAAAAAAAGGAAGAAAAATAGAAAAATAACCACGACAAAATTAGAATTGAAATGGTCATCATGAAAATATATTTTTTTTAATTAATCACCCAAGCTGATTTAAGATCAGAAAGGACTAGACCTTTTCAATGTAATTGTTTACACAATCTACACTACTGTATGGAACAGAAGTAGCATTTATGAAAAATAATTGACCCATGCAGGTTCTGTTTTAGAGCACAAACTTAAAACACCATTGCAAGAACAAAGTTAAAACACCATTGCAAGATAAAGTTTTCTTTTTTCAACTATCCTACACTTAAAACCTATATTAACACACTCACTAACCCTAAGTACATGTCTAATTCCTGTAATAATTCATTATATGTTTAAATGCATGCATCAATGGAATTTCTTTTGTGCACATTTCTTATAGTTATATTTCTGACAATCTCAATGTACCGTCTTCATAAAGTCGTGTATGTGTGTGTGTGTGTGTGTGTGTGTGTGTGTGTGTGTGTGTGTGTGTGTGTGTGTGTACACTGAGGAGGGACTGTCAAGCCAAGAGTAGCCCCCAACAAGTTCTTGGGGCAGTAAGGCATAAAAATCTCTCTCACACACATACACACAATACAAATGTATGAAAAAGAAAACTCACACACACACACAGTCCCCTCTGCAACGTGGTGACAACCTGCAGTGGCCAGACAGAACCAACAGAGACAAGCAAAGTGAGTGTGTGTGTCTGTGTTTGTTTGTGAGGAGGGGAGTAATTCAGAGAAAGAGAGCTAAAACAAGAGAGGGAAATGAAAGGGGAGAAAAAAAACAAGGGCTAGAGAAAAAAAGTGTCCGCTTTTAGTCAGGAGGAATGAGCTGAGACGATGTTTGGACGGACAGCAGTCAGCAGGAAAAGCATTGCCCTGTCGCTTGTGGTAACGGTAGACAGGCTCAATCAGGGGAGATCGAACGGATGGAAATGTAGAAGGACAAGGAGGGGAGGAAGGGAGTAATGCACCACAAATAGCTTCTGGCACATGACCATGGAAATACCAATCCATAGATTCTTTCTTCAGTCATTTGCACCCTTTCTTGATTGTTTCCCTGCATTTTTTTTTGTGATTTATAGTGGTCCTTTGTTAAATCTTTGCTTCCTGTATCCATTTAGATTTGTACAACTTCTCTAGAATAGCAGGGAGGGAGTCTTTGGTATTGGATTGTGGGCTCAAGGGAACAATATGTTAAAGGAAGATCTTTAAAAAAAGCAAGGGCAGGCAGCTTCCTCTGCAAAGGCTTTCTCTTTATCACACACTATATAAAATATTGGAGGAAAAAACAACAGCGATGCAATGATTTTAGCTCTCAATATGAAATACATTAATATATGCATGAGTTGCTGCTGCAATCACGCTCTTATGAATGTCTTTTTGATTTACCAGCATAGCAAGAACTCACTCCTATGATGAGAAATACATTTTTAAGTGTAAATACATCCTCTCCAGTCAGGACTGTTGTTTCTACACAGGAAAGTAGAAAATATTCAATAGGCCGCAGGGTTTTCTAAAAACAAAACATTCCTCAAACAAAATGACAAGTAAGCTAGGTTGAATGCTCCATTTGCATGTCAGCTGTCAAAGCTTTTTATGATCGAGCGACGCGTATCCTCTTCCTCAATATGTCTGGGAAAGGAAATGGGGGGGCTTAACAAGTTACCAGCGGGGAGGTAGAGGAGAAGACATATGGCATTTTACAGCTGTTTCTGAGCCCTGGATTCTGCATCTGACGAGCTTATCATTCCCCTTCTCTATTATCTTCCCAAACTTCTAACAAAACTGAACAGAGACATAGAACAGCAAGTGAGCCAGAGAGAGAACGACGGAATGCACTTAACATGTTGCCCAGGGAGGGTCTTGTTAAACAGACAGACAGTTCTAATGTCAGATCAGACAAGGGCTGTCAGATGAGGACATGCACCGTACTGTCGGGGAAACATTTTTGTAAAACATCGTGATGCAGAATGAGGACGAAAAGTCTTTCGAAACTACAGAGTAGTCAAAAGTATTATGACACTTATATGTTTTTATTGTTTTGGGTCTGTACTCCAGCACAGTGGATTTGAAATTAAATGACGACTGTTAGGTTTAAGTGCTGAATTTCAGCTTCAGGTACAATCCCAAACATTTCAGTCCTGGTTGATTGGCGACCCCTGGGAACGGCAAATGGATGTTCAGTTACAGCTCCCAAGGCATGTGCATCGACCACTGGGGACAGCAAACGTTCCTTAAGCAGCTACTCTGTCAGAAATGCAGTAGAATAGCATGCATCATATGACTGTTTACAATGTACCCAAACAAAGGGGGGGAGGATGAATTAACGATCAAGTTGTACTGGTATTGGTGGTGTTTTCCACAACATGTCCAGTATGTGCACGCACGCACCTTTCCTGTCAATGCCTTTTGCGTAGTGGTGGGGATTCTTTTCACATAAGAATCGCACCTCCTATTTATGGAGGATATATTTATTCATAATTCAAATTGAAAGTCCAAAGAGAAAACGAAGCAAGATCAAATTAAAAATAGTATTATTTTACTACGCTACTAGGAAAAATCATGCCATAATTAAATGTGAAATGTAAAAGCTTAAATGGAAATACTTAAATTAAAATCTCAAATAGAAAAGCCTTTCCCATTTATAATTTTCAGTTTGACATTTTATCTTTTGAATTTTACGTTTTACATTTGACATTGACATTTTAAGATTCACCTTTTACATTTCAATTTAACATTAAGCTTTTCATTTAGAAGTGACAGGGGTCAATTTAAATGAGGAGGCGTGGCCCAACGGCTGGTGGGAGGGTCTGAAACCACTTCCAGCTGACAGCAGGGGGCTGTGAGTATTACTGGCAGACCGCTAAGCAAGCGATCCCGGCCACCGCCAGTTGGCTGTCACCTAAGACTGGAGCTACCAAGTCCGACAACATATCGGAGCAAATGTGCAATTGGCCATACATATTTGTAAAACTGCCCATATTTAAACTGTACACAGTTAATTTCTCGCATAAAACAGTCTTAGAAATGAATTTAGTGGTGAAATAGCAGGAAAAAAAAATTCTAGAATCTCGCGGCTCGGCTGCGGCTCATAGAGATTCGGCATGTCCCCTTTTTTTCGTCTAGCCGTCACACATCCAGGTAGCGATGTGCCCCGGCCCCGGGCAAGGGAAGGGAGGAAGCCGGTTCAGCCTGCTGGAGAAGCCGCTACAGCGCCTGTCTCCTTACCTTGCCCGTGGCTGGGGCACATCGCTACGCGCTGTAGCGGCGATGATGCCGAATCTCTAGATGAGCCGCAGCTGAGCCTCGCACGATTGAACCGCGCTTATAGTTAGATAAAGTTGTGGGGAAATGAGTGGTGAAATAGCAGACGAAAATTGTAAAAGGTTTCCAGTTGTTGCCTGCTGCTACTACGGCAAACTCCCGATCTAGATTCTAGAATTGACTGCTTTTTTTCACCACTAAATTCATTTCTAAGACTGTTTTATGCGAGAAATTAACTGTGTACAGTTTTAATATGGGCAGTTTTACAAAAATTGATGGCCAATTGCACATTTGCTCCGATATGTTGTCGGACTTGGAAGGTCCAGTCTTAGGTGACAGCCAGCTGGCGGTGGCCGGGATCGCTTGCTTAGCGGTCTGCCAGTAATACTCACAGCCCCCTGCTGTCAGCTGGAAGTGGTTTCAGACCCTCCCACCAGCCGTTGGGCCACGCCTCCTCATTTAAATTGACACCTGTCACTTCTAAATGAAAAGCTTAATGTTAAATCGAAATGTAAAAGAAAAATTTTCCTAGTAGCGTAGTAAAATAATACTATTTTTAATTTGATCTTGCTTCGTTTTCTCTTTGGACTTTCAATTTGAATTATAAATAAATATATCTTCCATACCTATTTTCTTCAATTCTAAATCAATTCACAGACATAGTCTGCAACGTGACGGCTTCCCATCGCTATGCAGACGGATCGGAAAAGTCGGATCTGCGCCAAGACAGCAAAGCATACACACTGCAGCAAAGCCTTTGGGCACATTCTAAATTGAATAATTCCGAGGGAAGAATAAGCTTGACATGACTCATGCAATATACAAGCCTTGCAAGATGAAGGTGAAGAGTTTTGGGAATGCTGCAAACAAGAGAGGTTTACAGCAAGAGGTCACGTACACTATCTCCCAGAGAGTTTGCAAACTGTAGCACTGAATTTCAATGATTTTACAACACTTTCAGCCAACTCTGATTGGGCAAAGAAAAGTACACAGGTCCATAGTTTGATTTTTGAATCAAACTATGGGTTCCCCTCCACTTAATAAGGTGTTTATCTTACTGTTACTTTACATAGAAGTTTGACCTTCACTGTGCAGAATGATGGGTGAACGTGCAGAGTTTGAGACTAGAAGGCTGTTTTCAATATCCTCTCTGAAGGGGGGAAATGTCTCAGAGCTTACCTTAATACTGTGTGCATTCCCAGCAGGATTTTGTGACATCACAAATAGTTCCAAGCAATCATGGTCTAATATGCAATTTATACAAGTGTGATGTTTAAACTTGAAACCTCCAGTGCACATTGAGAATGAACTTCTCAGTGAAGTTGGAGACATCTTGTGTCCAGCATTAAACGTTTTTCATAATCAAACTTGTTAGGGAAATACACTGACTTGGAGGGAATGTTCTTGACTGGCAAAGTAAAGCACCAAAAACATCAATGTAGCTAAGTAGGTATTTCACTTTCTGAAGACCAGACTGAAGTTGAACTGGAAACAATTTAAGATGGCTGCTACTGTTCTGAAAAGCATCCCAAAGGAGCATGCCAAATGTCTGCTGATGTATGTAGAGTACATACAGCCACACATTGACTGCAACAGATCTGACAAATATCAAATGAGTTCGTGTTAACTTTTCCAATTACTTTCTGTCCCTTAAATGCTCCCTGATGTGGATGTAAACACCCTCAAATTAATACTGAAAGTCAACACTTTACCCTCATTTTCACTACTTCATTTCAAATATAATGTGCTGAAGTACAGAGTCAATACACACACTGACTGCAATGTATGCAGCTGCAGTCTAGGTTTGGCATAAGTTAATTGTGTATTTCCAATCAGTGCATGCTGGCATGCTGTAATCAGCCTGGTTGTGGTTTAGAAGTCAATAAATTGTCACCTGCTGTCAAGATGGCTGAAATCCAGTAAATTGAACTCCCTGTTGTCCTGAGAGTGGTAGATGGTGTCAACATCCTGGAACAGAGGAGGGGAGAAAGAGAGGAAAGATGAGAGAAAAAGAAACAAACAAGATGTTACTGAGTTAGAGTGAGAAAAATATAGGACAGTAACTTAAAAAGATCCTAGTTTTCTCAATTGTATAAACGACAGAAGTATCTTAAACAGCACAACGAACAAAGGAGTGGTTTTGTACAGCCTGTTTACTGTCCTCACCCACTGCACTTCTTCTTTGCAGCCAATTCCGTTGTAGTCACAAAGAGCAGCATAGGTTTCAGAAAAACCTCCTGAAAGGTGGAGAATGACACAAATCAATTCAAGCTAGAACTTAACAGACCAAAAATGGTAAGGACAGAATAAAGCAGGGTAGAGGCCAAATGTAGGAATGAAAAGGAGATTGTAATAGTGCAGGCCAGAGATAACGGAGGAAGTCAGAAAGAGAGAGAGAGAGAGAGAGAGAGAGAGAGAGATTAGCTGGTAATATTGAGGTGAGATGAAAGTATTGCAGCATACACTTCTTGTAGATTAATGGGATTACTAGCAGAAAGGGAGCGCATCCAGCAATTTTGGTCTTCTGACCCACTTAAGGATGAGTCTCCAACATGACATGAGTCAGTGAGTGGATGGATTGTGTATGTTTATATGCATGTGTGTGTTTTGTGTGCTATAAACAGAAACAAAGAAGATTCACCGCATGTTTTCTGGGGCTCCAATGACGATTCAGAGTTTGGTGAAAACTTGTGACTTCCTTCACTCAGGTCTCCCTCTACTCGACAAATAGGAGGACTGAAAGACAAAGAGCGAGAGAACAGCGTCAAACAAGACGAGCCGTACTTAGGCACAGTGGTGCTTTGAGCTAAATGCTAATTTCAGCATGCTAATATGCTCACAATGAGGGCCTAAGCGTGTGATTTGTAAAGAGGTGCTAGCTAATTGTAATGATACCATGCAACCTGCGCCACAAATGGAGACTGCTGGCGTTTCCAGGAGAGAGGAGAATGGTGGAGGAGATTAGCAACCTGAAGATAACCAAGGTCTCGTAACGAGTTGCACTGCACACTGGGTCATTAGGAAGTCATTAGTACTTTGGTCCAGTCTGAAATATCTCTATAGTTATTAGATGAATTGCCCTGAAACTTTGTACAGACATGGTGCCCACAGAATAAACCCTAATGACTTTCATGATACTTCAGTCTAAACCAAAGTGGTCCTCATTAGCTATAATTTCAGGATGGGCACTATGATTGACTTCTGAATAAGCAGTGTTGTGATTAGAAAGCCTTTGGGCCCCATTACAGGTTTGCTAAAAAAACGGATGGTAAATATTAGGGGTGGGGAAAAAAGTTGATTCTTGGATGCATCGCGATTCTCAAATAAAAACGATAGAACTCGCTTGATTGGTCCGGTGCGGTGCATTCTGATAGTTGTAAGTTTTCTACCTTTTGAGCAAAAGGGAATATCACAGCCCCTTGTCTCCATTTTCTCTGGCCATGTAACACCAATTTAAAAAATGTTGGCGCCATTCTACTGCATAGACAGCCCAGTTTTATTAAAATACCCTCTTTTCAGCAGTAAAATACTTTTTTAAGCAAAGAGCACTTCAGTGCCCAAGAGACAGTACACTGAGGCTGCTTCAAGGTGTGAATGATTTAATGAGTGTAACTCTCCCTCTCCCTGCTAACACCGTTTCTGCAAGACATTGTTATAAAAAAATATACATTTTCAGACACTTTGTAAGTCAAATACCCTTTTGGTAGCCTTACTTACTGAGATTCAGAGCCAAACTCCGGTACCAAACAAAACACAGCTGCATAATATTTTCAAAATGATGATGCTAATTTGCAGCAAACTTGTTGACTGAGGTGCTCTACTCAGAATTAAGATTGAAAGTGAGCATCTGCAATGTCAAAATTGCTTAGGACATTGCTTTGGTAGTGAATAAATAACAAATAAAATTGGATCCCTGGGATGTTTTTTGAAGATACTGTTGCTCACCGCTGCAATTATATATACTGTATATATTAAATGCATATTCCTCAGCTTACTGGTTGTTTTCTTTGACAAAAAACATCCAGTAAGCAGAAAACTGTAAGGACTGGGATCACAAAGTAAATACTGTTCGTACATAATACTGTTGTACATCATACTGTGCTCTACCTGCTTTGGCTTTTTGATAGGATTACACCACCATACTGTTGCATTCAACACACACCATCCTTAATCCCATTTGTCGTCAAATCACACACAACACCTAACCACATCCATGACCTTAATCCCCACCTTATCTCGACAATCATCATCCTCCCCTGGAACGTGTGTGTATGTGCGTGCCCGTTATCTTGATACCATCTGCATTGTGTACTTCAATACAACGGCACCAATCGGTTCCAAGGCTGCACAATCAAACCCACAACAACTTCCCTGCCTCTCTCCAGTCCTCTCTCTTTAAATGTTCTCACTGGAAGCAATCATCTGCCGTGGCCCTAATGGAAAAAAGCCATTCTGAAAGATGATAGAGTGCGAAGATAGCCTTGTGCACGTCAATAGTCGGAGCAGTCAATCTCATTGCTCTTAGAAACTGTAGATGAGACGCAAGAGAAAGGGGGATACACTGTCTATCTTGCCTGCTCACCCATACATGCATGATTATGGGACAACATATTTAGGGCTTGAACTTAACTCTACCCAGGCTTTTCTACCTCTGGACTCCCCTCTTTAGAAAGTGCAGAGGACATACACAGCCCACTTCAGGATTTTCAACAGTGTAATAATGGCTTTTTGACTGGAGGCCCGGGTCTATTGCTCCGTCAGTGACTGTGTGTTCCGCTTCTCATCGCTTATAATAAATAAGCTGCTTTAAAAAGAAAAAACATCCAACACAATGCCTTCGGGTAATGGCCTGTTTAGTGTCAACTGGCTGATTTAATCCCACTGATTGCTGGGTGTTAAAATCTACCATGACACAGAAATGGGTTGGATGCAAACTACAGCAATACAAGAATGCATTTGGCTGCTGAGGAAGAAAGCTGCCCGAAGAGGAGTTGCCAACTTGCCAACGCACGAGTCGAGTGCTGTTAACGTCGGCCAACTTGTCTTCGCTCCTCAGCACATACAATACAAAAACAGAAAAAGACTTGTTCCGTTGCTCGAGGCTGAGGTGCTCGGAGATGCTTACGCATAAATGGAGTTGTTGAAGACCCGGGAGAGGGCGTAGTTGATGTGGCTGACCATGTGATCCAGCTGGTCCTGGGTCTGTATTCTCAGCGAGTAGGTGGTCTTGTCTGTATCGATGACAACCTGTGTATGGAGATGGAAAGTTTATCTATTGTAATACTTTATTCTGCTATGAAGGTCCAAACAGCAGGAAAACTATTTGAATGTGAGGGCCTCACCTGGTGTTCTGGGTAAGTGTTCATTGCTCGGATTTCCAGGAAGTTGAAGGTGACCTCCATCTGAAAACAGCCGAAAAAAAACATTATTGTGGTCCACAATGACACACTGTCCACATTATAATCTTTATAGGATAATTACATCTTCTTACAACTTAGTAGAGCCAGACAGATATATCAGCGGGCCGATATTATCGGCCGATATTAGGCATTTTCCAAACTATCGGTATCGGCGTTTATATTGGCCGATAAATGAATATTTAAAAAATAAAATAAACGGACAAAACACCCTTCAACCATGTTATGAGTGTTGGCGTCCACCAGAGGGCGCTCTACAACGTCCCTGTTGGCAACACTCGTGTTTAACCCTTTAAGTTTCATATCTTAAGTTTGTATTTTTATACATTTTGTTTATCAGAACTTTAATATATTTTGATGTTCCTCTGTTCTGTTGTGACAATAAAACAAACAAGTTTATTTTTAAACTGAATTATATTATTTTAGTGAGGACTCATAAATAACTACAAATAACTAATGTTAGGGAAATCTGTTTATGTCTTGTTACACATTTCTGGATTATATATATATATATATATATATATATATATATATAGAGGCCGATATAATCTGAATATCGGATTTTTAAATCACCACATATTTGTATCGATATCGGCCTTAAAAATCCTTTATCGGTCGGGCTCTACAACTTAGGTGTTATTTTTTTGATTTGGGCCATTTCTTTTAATCTCAATAATATGGTACTCAGAATAGAGATCTGTGAACGCAGCAACTTCATTTAAAAGAAGCCAGATGGGGCAAGAAACACGAGCAGGCAGACAATCATTCATGTTTTTGCAATTCCGTGCAACAGGTTTCGTGCGAAAAGGGAAAATTGACCAAAAACTTGAGGACAAGGTCTGGAAGAGAGAATCATTTGCATCCATGTCATGATAGATTAACTGGAACATGCCACTCTAAATAAAAGAAAATGAAGCATTTGAACTGTTGACTTATTTACAGCCTGTCTGATTTACCGCTCGTGTTTCTTGCCCCTGTTAGACTTTGTTGTGATTTGATGTGATGTTGCCTCTGTCCCAGATCATAATTATTCTGGTGTGTGCACCGTTATGACTGATAAAAGGGATGGCAAAAACTACATAAATAAGACCAAAGTTAAAATACACCTGAATTGAGTAGTTTGACATTTTGGTAAATACGCTTATTTGCTTTCTTGCAGAAAAATAGATAAGAAGATAGATACTACTTTAATGGCTGTACAGTAAATGTGAATCTACAGCTAGCAGCTTGTTAGCTTAGCACAAAGACTAGGAGGAGGAAGAAGCAGCTGGCTCTGTCCAAAGGCCACAACATCTGGCTACCAGCACCTCACAAGCTCACTGATTGACACATTGTATCTTGTTTGTTTAAACTATACACAACCTCAGTGTAAAAAAACAACAATAAGCTAAGCTAACCAACTGCTGTAGCTTCATAACAAACTATGAGAGTGGCATCGATCTTGTCATCCAACTCTCGGCAAGAAAAAGAATAAGTATATTTCCCAAAATGTCAAACTATTGCTTTAAACCACTGACTTTATGCCACCTGCCACCTTATCATCTATTGCAATCGGTGTCATTCAAAATGATCATCAGCAGTCATCATCATTATCTCATCTCTCCTGCTCTGAAAAGTCTGCTACCTTTTTTGTCACATCTCTTGCGAATCACCATAAGATCAAGGCTGGCAAGTGAAAGCCATAAAATTCCACTGAGAGCGGGGGAACATTTACCTTGGTGGGCACTTTGACAGCAAAGAGATACAGTCTCCATGTTGCCAGGACCTGAGGGGAGAACACATTCATTTTTCTGTCACAGAGAAGGAAATGCAAATCGCAGCAAAAAATAGCACAGCACAAACACCCCATAAAGAGAGCAAATCATCTCTGCAGCTCGTCCCAATGACTCGTAAGTCATGCTAAGCACTCTAGGCATTAGCAAGCTAATGATGGTAGTGCGTGTGTCAGAAATATTATGGCGAGATTGAGAGTCATATGACAGTCCAATTTTATCGCGCTAAGTTGTGTTGATGGAACTAAGTAGCACTTATTCAACAGATGCCTCGTTGCATCAGGAAGGGCACTAATGGTAAGATAAGGTGGAGAAAGAGGACTGGAAGAGAAGCCAAAATAAAAAGGTGCGCCTTTGCCAAAAGAAGGGCATTACCATTTAAAAGGGTCTGGGGTAAAGTAAGATACAGAAAATGTGAATATATTCACATCTGCCTATTTAATTAATCTCATTCATAATTCAAAAATCCATAATAAGCATACCCCCATGCCATGCATTCTACATCACTCACAATTCTTGGCCACACTTTAGTTTTGCTCCTTTTTAGCTGGCTTTCAAATTCCCTCCTTTGCATTCTGTCATTTCTCTTTAACTCTGTGGAAATCTGTTCACCCCCCCCCCCCCCCCCATCTTCTTCCCTAATCCCTCCATCTCCTGTCTGGGTTGCTCCCGCCTTAACACCTCACTCCATCCCCTCTTGCCCTCACCCTCCTCCTCTCTTCTCCCAACTCTCGTCTCTTTTCCTGTTTTCAGATTTTCTTTTTCTGCTCCATCGCTTTCAATTCCTCAAGGCCCCTCTGTGCTGAATGGCTAATGGCGCCCCGCTGTGTGGTGGTGAGAGGAAGAAAGAAAATGAAACATACAAAGAGAGAGAGAGAGAGAGGACAGAGACACCAGATTTCCCTCCTGATAATAGAGTCCTCAGATACTACACCTACTCCCAACAAAGCTGGCCTCACAGATCAGCCCTGTGTCTTAACTATATAGACATCCGTAACAGACTCCCACAGAGAAGAGACAGAGGAGAGGGAGAGGAATGAAAACTAGAGACTGAAAAAGGAGGAGACAGAATGATAACCGTACCACGAGAATTAAATCTCTGCACTAAGCTGGTGGAGGGGCCTTCGCAGAAGATAGTTAGTCCAATCACAGCTCTGTTAACTCAAAACTCTGTTACATAGATACGGGAAGGAACGGGTGGGATGTGATGGGACCTTGAGGTGCACACAAAGAGGAAAGAGAGCGGTGATATATAGTGAGAAAATGAAAGACAGAAGAATATTTTCCCTTCCAAGAGCCTTGCAAACTGACAGAAGATCTCATAATGTAAACAGAGGCATCAATAATGCAGGATCTCTGACGGATGCCCATTTGATCCTCTGATGCTGAGCAAGGCCTCTTGCTTAGGGTTTGTCCTAACTTGATATATCATTTACAGCCCATTGAAGTATCATTAGAGACAATCAATAATCAAGACAGGGTTTTTGCCTACTTGGCCTACTTCACGGTGCAGCAGTGAAGGAAGAAATCTAAGGGATATCTATTCAATATATGAGGTATACCAGATACAGGGTTTGAGCCGGATCACTTCATTGTGACTAATGTCTCCCTTCAAACTTAAAATGTCACTTTACTACAATCTACCTGCGGCCAATTGTCCCCCATAATATCAAGGACAGGATCTATGCTCTTAGTAAGCTTCTAATTTTTACAGCGAGTATACAAAGCATGCATAACTGCTTGCTTTTTACTTCCGTAAATGTAATCCAAAGCGTATTTTTAATGCTTAAAGTCTATTTTCTTCCATTCTACCTGCATAACAGTTGGGTGTTAGGTTCTGAGCTCTGTCAAAACGCGGTGGACCTACACTCAATACTGGGCCTGAACGCATCCTGTGTAAACACAGACAGAGGACTGAAACAGCTGCTGCTTTTGCTGCGTGGGCTGTGTAAACCAGTTGTAAATTTTATAAGCTCAATCAACATGTATTTAGTATATTAGCCAAACTACAAAACTGTTGGCTGTTATCTGGTAAACGTGCACTGCAAGTCAATCGGTGTTCACTCTGATATTTCACGCCCCCAAAAAATTTATTTGACACTCTGTATTGTTTTGATATTTAAAAAGCAAGGATTGAGTCTTTTTGCTGTGCTCAAAACCAACAGAGACATGAGTCTTTGGGTCAATAAATCAACTAGTGTTTGCTACACACTAGGGCTGGGTGATAGGGAGAAAATCAGATATCACGATATTCTTGACCAAATACCTCGATATCGATATTGCAAAGATATTCTAGGGTTGACAATTGGTGCTTTAACAAAATTAAGATTTTAGATAAATAATCATCAGTAATGTGGACATAATGTCTAAGTGGGGAAAAGGCAAATAATAGAACAGCTACAACAGTCTGGTAAGTTCAGAAAAGTACATCACTTTACTGTAATGCAGCCTTTAAAACCAGGAAAAGACAACACTAGTGTCATATCACGATATTACGATATCCAAAATCTAAGATGGTATCTAGTCTCATATCACGATATCGATTTAATATCGATATATTGCCCAGCCCTAGTACACACACCATTTTCCAGTTCGTACGTTATAGCTTAATAGTAGTCGCTGACCGACAGCTAACGTAAGCAAATAGTAAACAGAATGCCACAGCTCCACTTTAAGTATGTCACATTAATCAGAGGATCAGTGTAGAAGATGTCCGACTTCTTCAGCTTTATTGTCAAACATAGCAGTCGTCACCAAATAAAATTCCACTTTTTCTAGATACACATTACCTTTGCAGTTGACTGTAAAATACCAGTCAACAGTTAAGTCCTGATGAAAAGAAAGTACTTTCTCGCCCTATTTCTCATCTATAAGATTTGAGAATTTCTTAAAAAGTACGATTTCTTTAGAGTAATAAACTAAATTTGGCAATGTCTCAAATAACTATAAATCAATCCTCATGATAAAAAAAAAACATCCACTAAATGAAGGAATAACATTTAGGTAATTTAGACTTCATAAAGAATGATGTCATTCAATGTTCGATATATTTACACAAAAAACATATGCAATGGTAAATTCCAGTGTTTCGAATTACACAATGGCTTTCAGAGGAGCCCTATTTTTCGCCTGCATGCAAAAATATACTATCAATACATTTCAATTATACATAGAGATTATTTAGACTGGGACAACAAAGAAACAGAAATAATATTCACCGTTGTTATGTTCTGTCAAACTGAAACCTACACTGTACATTTTCTACCACAACTTTACTGTTAATTTCTCCTCTGCTACGATCGCCAACACCTGCCACCTGTTCACCTGTCTGCCTTGAATGTATCCACTGTCACTCTCTCTCTTGCTCGACCACACACTCGCTACGCACAGAGCCATTCCTTCAGACGAAATTGATATATGAGCTACTGAAGTTGATACAGTACCAACGAGTGGGCGTGTATGTGCATGTGTCTCTTTATTGATATTTATTGGTTAGAATTTGGTGAACTTCGACTGTCAATCCAATAGCGTTGCTTTTCTATAGCAGGTGCGAGTGAACTTTCATAATTGGTGCATATATCCAGAGCTCAAGTCAAGCTCCACTAGCCACAACCAAATTGTTTTTCCTCTCATGTGGCATTCTGGCAACCTTCTCCTCCAAAGATCAATCGAACATCCTAAAAGCCCCTCAAAGATTAATTTCCCACCCAGGCAATCCTCTAAGATGAGAAGGTCGACTTTTTTGACCTGGTCAGGTGACAATCTCAGAAAGTGATGAGGGTGAGTGATGAGTAGCGAGAGAGAAGGAGATGATAGGATGGGGGGGGCGGGTTTGCTAAGTGCCCTTACTGTGACGGCACAGTGTCAGAAGTTCTAGTTCAAAGAGCCAGCTGGCCGGCCCCTGAAGCAGACTGCGAGGGCAGGGTGGGAGTGTGTTGTACAGTACGTGCATGAAAAAAAACAAGTATTTCTTTCTGGTTGTGTGTGTTTGCATGCACACGCAGCTGAGAGGGCGGGGGCTTATATTAATCATAAGCTGTCAGGCTCTGGGTCTTGCACTTCAAACGAGATGGTGCAAATCAAAGTGTGTCTCTGGGTCATGTGTGTGTTGCATGCAGCGCTGCCTCTTAGGGAACAAGCTGAGGATCAGTGCCAGATTTGGCCGCCTGCGGTATTTCTGGCTCGGCCACAAGGGCATTTTGAAAACAAACACACACACACACACCTAACACAAACCCTAACACACACAATCTGAAACATTCCGATACAGACATTTGCATAAGTCCGGCATGCTAGTGCAGCGCACACACACTCCGCTTGGACTCTCATGCACTTATAATGATGCACAATAGCTTGCTAAGCTGGCTTTGGACTACACTTGGCTGGCTGTCTCTCTTCTCTCTCTCTCTCTCTCTCTCTCACACACACACACACAGTCAGCTACCATCACTCAAGTGAACTCAGCATCACAAGAACACAACCCTGCCATCAGTCAATCTGTCATCTTACAGGGGGTTTGAAAGCACAGATGCCCCAGGTCCTGCAACATAAGTGGACTTTAGAATGATTTTGAGAGAGAGAGAGAGAGAGAGAGAGAGAGAGAGAGAGAGAGAGAGAGAGAGAGAGAGAGAGAGAGAGAGAGAGAGAGAGAGAGAGAGAGAGAGAGAGAGAGAGCGAGAGAGAGATGAAGCCAAATGAGAAGAAAGAAATGCAAAGCTCAAAAACATCTTGTTCCAGATTCTCTCATAAAAACCAACCAGTCAAATGTGTCTAAATCAAAGAGATGGCAAGGAGAGCGCTCTGAAACCCAAAGGACCTCTTAAAATAAAAAATAAAATGGGGGAAAGGAGACAGATAATGGGAAGGGGTTGTGAGGTTGTGCTATAGTTGGAAGTAAGAGGGGAGATTATAAGAGTGTATAAGAGGAGAAGTAGGGGCTGAAGAGTGGCCAGGATTGGGTCAATGGGCTGAGAGGAAAGAAGGGTAGGGGGGAAATAAAAAAAATGAGCAAATGTGAAAAACTGGGATGAAATAGAGACAAGCAGAGTGTGGGAGAGGCCAAATGGATGAGTAAAGAAGAGAGTGAGAAAGAGGAGGTGTGGATACGGCAGGATCAGAACAATGCGAGAGAGGTAGCAAAGGAGAAAGAAAATGAATAGGATGGAGAGATAAAAGAGGCAAAGATACTTTGGAGGTGCCTCTCGGCCCTGACAATACATACTTTTATTCACACTGTCTCCTCATGGGGGAAGAGAGAAGGTCAGCAGTCACACTTCATAGCCTCTCCGCCATAGGCTACCGACATGGGTTATGATAATCAAAAGAAAGCACAGTCCTAATTACAGCACAGAGCACTCGCCATGCAGTCAGATGGTCAATCCCAGACACTTGCAGAGAAAATGATGGATGATGGATGATGCAGTGGTAATGTTTGCCATTACACACAAAATGGAAGTGTTGTTGAGAGACTGAAAGGACAAAAGATTCTGCTGCTAGTTAGGGCTGGGACGGTTACCGCATTACCGCAATACCGCGGTCACGTGACGCCTACCGCGGGTCTGAGCTCGTCACCGTCATCACCGCAAAGAAACATTGGCCTGCACATGTGTGCACGTTGTGACATGGATTCATTGATTCTAACGACATGGATTGTGTGTGATGACATTGTGTCTTACATGGATTCAAGGTTTTCTAAACAAAACTTATCAAAAGATGGAGAAAATCCGACCTTTCACGAGCTGGGGAGCGCAATGTTCCATGACACATAATAACATTCCATTCATGTTGACTATTAGGCCTATATGCGAGAGTACCTGTGTAATGTCTTGTATCAGAGAAATGTCTTTGCCTTTCCTACCGTGTATTACGGTAGGAAAGGCAAAGACATTTCTCCGTTCTCAGCTGAGGTAGACACATTAACGTTACAGCTGCAGTGTTTACCATTGCACATTAGCCAGCAGCTACAAGTTTCCTGTTAGCTTTACCCGATAAAACGCACGGGATTTCAGCTGATGCCATTTCGTAGCCTAAAACAGAGCGGCTTATATTGGTAGAGAGAGCAACAAGTTAGCGAACTGCCGAGTCGCCCTCTGTCTGCTCAGCTGCTAGACGGGCTGCACTCGGGCTGCAACATGGTGTAAGGTTTAAGCCGATGTTTTTCGGGGGTGACGCCATTCACTTTACCGGCAGTATTGACAATAGAGAAAGCCACCGTGTCTTGAGAAGTTCTAGTTTGTTGTTTTATTGTTCACTTTTAACTCACTTTACATCAACTTTGCTATCTCTTTTTCCTCTCTCTTTTCCTCACAGTGACACTTATACGCTACTCTCCGTTACCGCTCGCTCTCCTTGCGCGACCACACGGGCACTGACGTCACTCACTTAAGGCACCCTGCCATTCTCGCTCTAACTTACGCTACTCTCGTACTCTCAACCACGGTAAGAAAAAATCCGTACCGTCCCAGCCCTACTGCTAGTAGGGCTGTCTGTGCTGTAATGCTTTTAACCAGCTTTCTTTCACAGTCCAAAGCACAGCTGGAGTCTCGGAGCTAAAATTAAGGACCAGTTTCGCCTTAGAAATGTACAAGTTGATCATGTAATTCAGTGAACTTCAGTTTTGTAGCTTAAAAAAGAAGTTAGTTCAAAAGTGTGTTTAACTTTTGTTCAGTTATCATCTACTGTCCTGCAGACTTAGGTTATCTAAAACATGAATCATGTTGGAGTACACAAATCCTAAATCCGGACTGGAACCTTGAGAGTCAAAAAAACATTTTCCCTCGTCAAATCTCCCATCATATAGAGTTAGGTCATAAATGTCAAACGAAAAGAATAAAAAGGGGCCTTTGGAAATCTCCCGGGCTATTTGGTGATTGGGATTTTTGTCCATGAAAAATTGATAACTGCACATCCCTATCGAATTTTACATTTCAGTATATTACATCTGTCTACAAATATTTATAAAAAAAATCAGAAAACACCTACAAATCAGGTCATACCGTGTGTGACTTTTAGTCCCTAGTATGGGTTAAAGCTCCAAATATGCTGGATCCTACATTTCCCATAAGGCAACCAATAGTGTCCCTTCATTAGACCATCTCTGCCTGGTAAAACTGTACGCCTCTGTTCGTAAAGCAGCTTGCCATTAACTCTGAAGTCTCCAAGCCCAAGCCAAGATAACCATGACAACATCATCTGGGTTATTTTTCAAAAACATTAAGGAGCTCCTTCCAGAGTCACAGTAGACACTACACAACCGTTTTTTTTTTACCGGCTGAGTAGTACACCTTGTGATGAGAAATGGAACTCATTGGAGTGCCACTTTAATGCCAATGGTCTAATAAGAGACTTCTAAATTCACAGACTTGGATTTACCACCACAGAATTACCTCAGGGTCTGGATAAATCAGTTAAGCCATCAAGTCAGTGATGGGGATTACAGTGGACAGAGCACTTAGGAACAGAAGCAATTAAACAATTCCAAAGAGCGATAGAATTCAATAATTAAAAAGATGCACAGCGGGAATGCAGTTGAGGTTAAAAAAAAGCAAATTACATTTGCTGCCGCTAGGGTGCATCTAGATTTCTAGGCTACTACTATTATTTACTTGTATTGATTTACTCCCAAAATGCTCAGATAGCCAGTACATGCATTCACATTTGGCAATGACTGCCAACTGCAACTAATTTAAAGTCTAATTGATTTTACTTATAGTATTTAGCACACAAACACATGTTTTTCCCAGGTGGCCTTACACGGTCTGTCAACTCTTTAGACTATAAATTCAGATAAGGAAGAACATAAAACAGCAACACAGGAGGGATCAGTTTTCCATGCAATGTACGGAGTAGAGAGAACTAGCAAGAAAATAAAAAGAATTCTAAAAAAGAACAAAGTACAATACCCTTTAATAGTCCTGTCAACCATTTGGTAGAGCACATTTTGAGCTGCTATGTCTTGCTGAAAAATGTTCCAAGGGTGCGCTGCAGTTTTTAGAACTTTTCAGGTGGCCAATAAAATACAGTCACTAATCAGGTAAATGCAAGGGGATACTGAAAATATTGGTAACAATAATTCAACAAAACAGCAGTTAATCATAATAACGCTTGTGGACATTAACAAACCTCACTAACCACAAGAGGATGTTAGGGGGCGTGGGTTGTGGGTTGGGGTGGGATTTGTTTTTGTCTGTTAAATACCAATAAACAGAACTTTAAAAAAAAAAAAAAAACTCACTCTGCTAACTGGGGGGCGTTGACACTTCTGTCCTAAAGGTGAATTCTAGATTTAGGTGTAAGGAAAATACTTACAAGAAAACAAGTTTGCGGTGGTTAGCATCCATCATCCCAAATGTTATTTTAGATTATTTAATGTTTTATTTCTTGTGTCCAAAGCGATGTACAACTTTAAAAAGTGACTGCTAACCATAACTCATTATTATAAATTACTTCCACCCAACTTTCTAAATAACAGCCGTGCTGTGAACATCCCAAAACAGACACAGCAACAACGTGCATGCAACCACAAGCAAGTGGTTAAATGCTGCACCACTAACTCGACCTCAAACCCCGGTCCTACCACAGTCTCATAAGTCGGACCTCCGCGTAACTTAAGTGGAAATAAGCGTCTGAAGTGCCTGAGTGTGCTCAGGACTGTCAAACAGTGGCAGTCTCAGCCAGTAATAGGCCCATTATTATTAGGTGGGAGCAATGGAACCGCAGAGTCAACAGAGGATAAAACGAAGCGACCGACTGGGGTAAATAAGTGGCGGAAGAGCCAAATAGGCAACTGGGGCATCACAACACATCAGATATTTCCTTCCCCCTCCATTCCCTTTGCTCTTGTGGTATGCCCCTCCCCTTCTCTTCCAACACAACCACCCACTCCTCCCCCCAACCTCCCTCCCTGTGTCTCTGCCTTTGAAGATGCTTTGTTTTCGGAGTTGCCCCTAATCTTCAAATAGGGTGATCTAATAATGGCCGTGAGAGTGTGTAAGCAGGCAACTTTTGATGCACTGAACCATGTGTGTCTGCATAGATGCCTCCTGCACATGTCAAATTGTACGTGTGTGTGTGTGTGTGTGTGTGTGTGTGTGTGTGTGTGTGTGTGTGTGTGTGTGTGTGTGTGTGTGTGTGTGTGTGTGTGTGTGTGTGTGTGTCGTGTTGATGCTCCCCAATGCATTGCCCTGAGTGCTGCTTGGATGTCACGCTGAGCCCTCCCTGTGTCTGTCTGAGATGGGTGGAGGGTGTGTGGCTGTGTGTATGCGTTTGTGGCAGTATGAGGGCTGGTACAGTCAACACACACAGACAGCTGGATACCAGCAGTCTCCCGAGGGAAAAGGAGGTAAAAAGAAAGAGCAAGATGTAGGACAAAGACTTGTATACAGTCAATATAAACTTGAACATTGTAAACCTAAAACAAACCAGAGGAATCAAGCTGAAAGCAGATGATCCTGTTAAATCTACTTCACCTGCGAAGAAAGGAATGCGCATGAAAGAGAGGACGAAGGTAAAAGAAGGCCTCGCCTGAGCCTTCAGGCTTAGAAAATTAATTTTCAAGACCAAGTTTAATCTCCGTATTAGAAAGCAATCCTAAAATACTCCACTTTCTCTAACTATCATGTATGACATTTTGACACATAAGTGAATATTTTGTGCACAATACCCAGAGACTGAAACACACTATTTACAAACGCCATCATCTGTTTGTTCACCCTTCAAATATCCAAACAGATGTATCCATTAGAGGGAAAAGATTTTTTAGAGGGGGGAGACCTTGACAACAAGCTGGAATGAATGCTTATATCCACCTCCCTCCCTCGCCTCCCTTCCCTTGAAAGAATTTGGAGCAGTGGCAGCAGCAGCAGCCAAGGCCCATTTGGATAGTAAAAAAACTCTTGTAAGGCAGAGACCTAATTGAATTGCTTCTGATGGAAAGAAAAGCTTGATACCCTTTTTACAGGTTTGAGTAAAGATGGAGGGAAGAGGGAAGGGCATAAAGGGGGGAGAGAGAGAGAAAGTGAGAGGCGGCTGGCGTGGTGGTGGGAGGGGGAGGAGGGGGGTGATGACGGGGAGGAGGATAATCGAGATGGACAGATAAGGAGGGAGGGAGAGAGGAAACAAAGAGGAGATGACAAAAAATAGAGGGGCGGTGTGGTAAGGATGGAGATAGATGGAGACGTGGGGGGAGACGGAGAAGAGAAATAATAGCAGACATGGAAAACTGAGAGAAGTACTGATTAATAGTTTTGATAAACTTATCAGCTTGTCTTTTTTCTTGTCTTCAGAGAAAGGAGTTAAGCTCGCTCTGTCGCATTGCAACTGGGTGTGAGTAACTGATCAGTCAGTAATGTGGCTGACTAATTGACAATTTCTCAATAACAGAGGTGGCCTTGGCTCGCACAAGCTCCTTGAACACATAACAGGCTGCCCACACACCCTCTGGCATGCACTCACACAAGCTTCTTCAGAAAAAAAAAAAAAACAATAAATCATGACTCTCTCTCTCACACACACACACACACACACACACACACACACACACACAGAGCCTGGGGCATTAAGGCCATCCTGCCACATCTAATAAACTCTGAGGATGGACTCAGTAGGCAATGTCCACTTTGCTCTGCTTCTGTCTTAAGCCTGATTTTCAACGCGTCTGGTGTGCGTCTCAGGATGTGTAATCTGTGACTTCTTATGGCGGTTTCAATTTGTCGCAATTAACTTCCATTGATTTCCATTTTGTCTGCAAGGAGCCAGTGCCATTCTGTTCCATATTCAACACCACACACGTAAAGACACTTTCACTTTAACAATGAATACCTCTCTATCAGGTGACCTGGTGTTGCACAGGATGGGGGGGGGGGGGAGAGAGAGAGAGAGAGAGATGGGTGTGTGAGTGTGTTGGCGTCTCTCACCAGAATCCTGTCCTCTGTTTTGCCGCTCCTGGTGTCCTGCTTGATGGCTCGCACAAACTTAATGGCCTGCTTGTCCAGCACCTTCCTGATGCTCTCTGGAGAGAAGAGCAGAGGATAAGTGGTAAAACAGGAGAGCCAATTACATAATGTAAACCCATAACAGAATGAAAAGCGCTGTCCTGAGATGCACTCAGAAACACTGTAAAAGGGGGAAATAATCCATAAATTCAAATATAGAGCGGTGACAAATGAAAGGAAAAAACCTGAATAAATGAGTGGAGAAACATTAGGGATGCACCAATCTTGGTGATAGGAGATAATGCGCAACAATCAGCGGTTTTCCTGCAAACGGATAACGAGGCACAATGGGATTCAACTGGGAAATTGGCAGTCGGCTCCTTAGATGAATTGTGGTAATCACTACGTATTTTCTTGCCTTTGCTTGAGTAGTTGTGGTGTTGTTTGGTGTGACTTCATTTTCTGGTTTAAGTTTACCTGGCAGTCCTTTCACAAACTTGTCCATGCTCTGCTAGCAGTGCAGCAGAACCATACATTATTTATTTATATTTAGCTGGCGACAGCCCCAGTTTGGGAACCACTGATTTAAGCCAACATGGACTATGAGTCCTAAAAGTGACAAGAAGAATAGACATTTTTATCTGCACCTATTTTGATAGTTGATTAATCATTTAAGAAACGTTTTAAGCAAAATACACTGGCACCAGCTTCTCACATATAAATATTAGCTGGTTTTCTTAGCCTTACATGATAGTAAACTGAATATCTTTGGATAAAAACAGCAACATGAAGACATCCTTTTGGGGTCTTGAAAATTGTGTTTTTCACTATTTCCTTAGGCAATAATTAAGAATTAATGAAAATAATCGGTCCTTGAGTTGAGACTGTTTAGTCAACCAAGAAAAACTTCCATCTCTGTAGTGGAGTCCCAGACACTTGAAGGGGAACTCCACTGATTTGACACATCAAAGTCTGTTTACAGGTGTCAGGCTGCATATGTGAAAAAAAAGTTGTATAAAGCCTTTTGTGCTCCGGAGGGAGGTATATGAAGTCTGATAATTCACCGTACGTGATGACACTTGAGGCAGCATCGGTTAGGGCTGAAGGCTACAAGTTTGAAAATGAAAAAGATCCCCAACCTTGAAGTGTACCGCAGAGCCTTGCAGCTGCGGGCCCTCAGAGTGTGGATGGGCCCCTCATCTACAGTCCCATGGAGAGAAGTAGAGCGGAACCTCACTGGAAGTCTAAGACTGCGGGGCCTTGCCTTTACGGGTGTGTGTCCAAAACAGTGTATGCTAGCCTATGGCCCTATTGTCACCAACACACTGACCAACTTTAAACAGGTGGAAGAGCAACTATCTTACACCAATAAGTGGCATTTGAACACCCCAATTTGGCACAACATACACTTAATGTCTGGTAACAAACCTTTTGTTTGTAACCAGTGGAGTGACAGAGGTATTTATACTCTAGACCAGCTATTCAATGATGAAGGTATGTTAAGTTTTGAAAACCTGAGAACTAGCTTTGAGGTCCCTAGGACATCTTTCTTCCTTTATCTTCGCTTAAGATCAGCCCTAAAATGTTATGGAGTACCATGGGGGAACAGTCTTGAGATGCACCCAATCATTAAATGTCTTGTTGATTCTCCTGTGAGAGGATTAGTGTCCAGGATTTATGCTAAACTGATGCAAGTATCCGTAGGAAAACTCCCAATACTAAAGAAATGGAAACGAGAGCTGAGCCCGGAGGGAAACGTAATTAATTGGGTGACAGTTTGGGACAACATTTCCCACTGTTCCAAGAACCCACAGGGTTCATACGCATTTTAATCAATACTTTTCCATGACCTTTTCATGACTTTTTGGCAAATTTCTATGACTATGTATTCATGAAAATGTCTGTCGACATTATTATGCGTTTCCACCGCAGGGATTAGGATCTGAATTTAGTTCTGGGGTAGTGTGGCTCAACAGAAGTACATTTTCAGGATAATTGTGTAGCTCAAGCATCCATCACCTTCTGCTCTCTGTGTGTTGCCATTTTCAAACTCCATTCGCTTCACAAACTTCAAGTTAGCAAGCTGTTAAAGCTTTAAAAGTATTAAAGGACAATTCCGGGGTTGAACCACGAACGCCATGCAACCAGTAACATAGCTCAAACACGGCGTTCGTGGTTCGACTGGTCATGACTGTTTTCCAAGATGGCGCCCGCATGTCTACATGAACGCTACTGTCTTTATAATCTATCTTTTTAATAAACTGTCTGTACACTTACAACGTTCTCAATGCTTCGGTTTACATGTAGGGACCCTCATTATGCTACCATTGAAGCGTGGCGCTATTTTGAGCCTTGTTAGTGGTATAGAAATAGCGATTTACCCTCTTCCCCGAAGTCTAGCGTTAGAAGCTAATCACCAGTTTGCGCTAGCTTGTTTCAATTCATTAGCATGAAAACATATCCCAGAGAACGGTCGACTCGGTACACATATGTTATTAACCACTAGGTTCATTTTGCGCAGGAATTGTCCTTTAAGACTTGATTTTGACACATTTTGGACATGAATCTGTGACTCTGTTATCTGAGAGGCTGTGTTTGAAATCTTCCATCCAAATGAGTTATACAGTATTTGAATACAGTTATGTATCAGAAAATGTGCCCATATCTCAGTAAAATCCCCATGTTAAAGCTGTTGATGCGATCGCCGCGTTTTGTCTTTGATCTTCAGCTTAGGTATACTGGTGGATTATTCCTTTAAAGACAGCCACACAGGGGTAAACAGTCACCGAGACAAGCAAACAGCTACAAAGACACAAACTTGAGGACACACACACACACACACACAACCTCTAGCTGAAGAAAACTTATAACTGGGCTATTTTTAGCCTCAGAGAAAGAAAGAAGCAGCCTGGCTCATTTCAATGGAACTGACCACACGATCACACCGGCAGATCGAAGGAAGGATCAGCCGAAGACAAACAGAGAGTTATTGACATTAAGCTGGGTAAGACCCAATCGCTTAAACCTTTTAACACACTGCGCGGCACCCCCAAGGCCTGCTGGTGTGACCCCGGCATCTGTTCCCAAAGGGATAAGAGGGGCAGGAGGGGAGAGGGGGGGGGAAAGAAAAACCAGGATGGATCAGTCCCCCCCTACCACTTTAATTCCTTCTCATATCCCCATTGCCTTTTTGACACTTTGATGGATCTGCTCACTCACCCACCTATCATGAACCCCATGACCTCCCCCCTCCCCATCTTGTCCTCCACCCTGCAGGTGTGTTAATGGCCTAAAGCCGCCTGGCTCTTATCACCAGGCCAGACAGGCAGGGCTTGGCCAGGTTGAGCTGGTCAACAGCAGGATTTAACTCGCCATGTATGGATAATTAGCAGTGAGAGACACACCTTCTTTAACAACATCATCTAAGCATGCTGTTGGTTTGTGTGTGTGTGTGTGTGTGTGTGTGTGTGTGTGTGTGTGTGTGTGTGTGTGTGTGTGTGTGTGTGTGTGTGTGCGGCTGAACCCATGCTGCCTGCTGCACGCAAAGCGCTCCCAGACGCACACCTCCCACGCGCACACACGCAGAAAGATAAAGAGATGAAAACTCCCAATGGATGCACATGAAAGCCACGACGCGTGCACAGCAACACTTACTACTACACTAACCTAACTGACATCAAAACAGGGGCAGATCTTTAGCCAATGCTAAATCAATCGGAAAGTGAACACTCCCGCTCCGACATCGATGGGAGTACAATCTTCACAAGCTTTAACAGCCATGAACACTGGTTTTGCCTTGGGAGGAATTTCCTGCGCTTGCCTGCGGTGATAACTCCTTTTAAATCAAAAGCACTGGAAAGCAGATTAAGAGCAGCTGAGTAAAGATAAAAACTAATCCCACGCGCCCTCAAAGACGTCCTCCTTCCCCTCTTCCCTTTCTAAATAAGAGGTTAAAACATACTTTGTCCGAAAAAGTCGTGTTCGTGCTCACCTGTGATTTCTCTGCTGACGTTGACGAAGCCCGCCGCTGTGGTCTCCTTTGAGGCCATGGTGCGCTCCTCCCGCCGGCCCAGCCCCTTCTCCTCCCTCCGCTCTCAAATGTCCCTTACGCACTTCTTCTTCGTCCTTGTTTTCCCTCCTCCCACCGCGCATGCAGGTGCTCCGGCCGCAGCAACAGTCCGGACAGTGTGACGGGAAGAGATACTGTGGTGCGCACTGGCAAATACCCTAGGAGCGCCTCCGACTTCAACGCTCAACCACATATATGAGAGAGAGAGAGAGAGAGAGAGAGAGAGAGAGAGAGAGAGAGAGAGAGAGAGAGAGAGAGAGAGAGAGAGAGTTGGTTGGTTGGTTGGTTGGTTGGTTGGTGGTTGTTTTTTTTTTTTTCCCAAAATTCAATAGATTATTGTTAAATCTATATTGGAATGTGGGTTATCATGACAGATTACATTCAGATGGTCCAAAACCAAGAGAGTCCCTTTTAACATCGTACAGTTTCAAATTTAATGCAAAGAGGTGAAAGGTCCACTCACTTGTCTCAGCATTGATACAAAAAAAAGATATGTGGTACTTACTGTACACAGCAGGTTTCATTGATGGTCAGTGTATGAATTGGTTCTTGAAGACCCCAGGTTGACTGGCTAAAGGGGATCTGAGATTGATAAACAATGAACAACACATACTGATAACTGGCAGAAATACATTTCCAGTGCGTACTCCCAAATCAGAATGACAGAAATGACAATAATCAATCAATAAATAATCAGACACAAGAGGGTTTCAGCTGCAAGAACTATTACCCCCTGAAGATGTCTTGTAATCCATGATTAACAAGAGCCAAGTCTATCACTGACAACACTCAACAACTTTAGGCTGTAAGCTAATTTAAGAGTAATTTAACCCTCGTGTGGTCCTCAGGTCAAATTTGACCCATTTTCAAAGTTTTTTTTTTTTTTTCAGAAATATGGGTTTCTTTTTAACTAAAAATGACTTGGATGCATGGATGTACGCTGTATAGAACCAATACAACATTCGTCGCAGGTAAAATTAATGATCACTTCCATTGAATTTTGGTTGTTTTATTCAATTTCATAGCATTTGAAAAAAATATTTAAATGTTTTTAATACAGTATCCTGACTAAACTTTGACATAAACCAGTCTGTGATTCACTCAACATCCTCTGATCTTAACTAGTAGTCAAAAAAATTATTTTCTGCTTTTTTAACTAAAAAAATAGGTATGTCATTTAAATTAGGTTTATTGACCATGAATAAAAAAAGCGTTGAAAGAAATGACAAAAACGTTTAAAAAAGTGTCTAAAGCATTTTTTTTTTAAAGCAACAAAAACGTGGGGAAAAGCGCCAAAAAAAGGTCATTTTGAATTTTGACCCGGAAGGACAAGAAGTTCATGCTTAACGGGAAGACAACACAAGGGTTAAGAGCATAGACCGTTCTCTTAATACATCCATGGCATAGACTGTATATTATACAGGAAAAGGTTCAAAGTAATTATTTTCTTGTTTGTAATTGCTATTTCTTTTATGAAGCCAGCAATGTTCAACCTTAAATGTGCAATATGAAAAACATAAAGACATTCTAAAAAGAATAAAGTTACAAATACAGGACAATAAATAAACAAAGAAATTAGTTGACATAATCTAATGAATTACTAAAACTCAATGAATTCATTATGAAAATGAATTATTGTAAAATGTATACATTTTATTATCATTATCATATCATTATTACTCATATTTATTTAAAAATGTCTCTTTCAAAAAAAAAAAATCATAATAGCTTTTTTTCCATGCCACTTTTCATGACAGTGGAGTTGTCACATCTTTTCAGCCATTCAGTTTTGCAGCCTCACCAACCGTTACCAAAATTTAGCCACAACTATGGAACAACATGCTGCTATAATTAAATACAGTGCCCTCTTTCTTTTATTTAGCTGAACAACGCTACACATGTTACCAAAGAATTTCTAATAAGGGCTAATTTCTCTTTGCATTTCCGTAGACCGGCTTTGATGTTACCTAGCGAGCTAGCCAACTAATAAAGTTAGCTTGGTTGGCATATGAGCTTGTATTTAAACTCAGCATTAAATGAAGAGCAAGTGATAGCGGCACGCCGGCAACATCTATTTAACGTTAGCGTTAGCTGGTCAATTCATGGTTTACCTTTGTAGCATTTTGATTCCGAATATGTTCTCATAGAAAGACACACAACTCTTTGAAGAGCAAAACACACGGAGGCTATCCAAAACCACTCCCTTGTTCCCCAATTCACTTCTTCCTCTTTGAGAATGACTTTTCTTTGGTTGTCGTAGCTAGCTAGCTAAATTGAACTAGCTAACTTTAGGTTAGCCCGCTGGGAGGCTGAGGGCCCATGTGATTGGCTGAAAGGGGGGCGGTTATTGATGATGACAACACCGCTGTCATGAAAGGTGACATGAAAAAAAACAGACCTTTGAATAAAAGGTAACTTCAATAACATTAATATGAAAATAATAACATTACAGTTAGTTCATGATAATTATTTTTTTTAATTTGATTCAACTATTCTATGATGATTGGTTTTACTTACTTCATATAGGCCTATTAATATGTTTATTTATTTCGTAATGTTTTTAGTTATTTAATATTGAACACTGTCAGGCTTTTTAAAAATGTTATTAAACCTTTATTTAACCAGGAAATCCTATTGAGATTCAAAATCTTAAGAGTCCTAGCCAAAATAGGATTAACAACAAGGTTCAGTCAAAAAGCATAATACATAACAAAATCAGAAATAAACATAAAAGCAATTACAAAAGGATGAATAATATTTCCAATACAATCATACAAAAGATTTCCATCCTAGAAGCAATCTAAATTTCACCTTAAAACAACCTAAGTGCTGTCTAAAGCCATAAAACAAGAACAATCTGGGCACCTGGATAGCTCACCTGGTAGAGCGGGCGCCCATATACAGAGGCTCAGTCGGCCCTTTGCTGCATGTCATTCCCTTCTCTCTCCCCTTTCATGTTTAAGCTGTCCTGTCATAATGAAGGCCTATAATGCCAACAAAAAATTATCTTAAAAAAGAACAATCTCAAACGTAATGAAACTCAATGAGGTTAACACATCAACATTCTAAAATACCATAAAACATCAGCAGCCAGAAGAGCTTCTGAAAAATACCACATTTTTCAATTTTAGATCAAATTGCAGAAAGCTCCAGGCAGAGGACAGTAGCATTTATAAAGCTCTTTTACCTAGTTCTGTAATGAATCTATAAGTCTGATCCCCAAATCAGACTACCTCGCTTTTTTATTTCCTTCCAGACTACTGATGACAATCTGCTCATGATGGCCCCAAATCCTTCTGCAGGATAAACAGAAAGGTAAACATGTATTGTCTGAATGAGAACAATCTAAACACTTGATCTTCAAAATTATCAAAAATATCCATGATTAGATCACTAGAAAGGCTTTCATGTGTCAAAACATGTGCTCCCCTGTGTCTTCCTTTTTTGACAGAAAATAAGTAAATATTTATTTGAAGAATGTTTAATAGCTCTTCACAGAATAGTAATGGTTTTATTATGTCAGAGCAGAACATTGAGTTGATGCTTTTGATAAATGTGTTTTCATTGCAATATTTCTGTAATGATGTGAGGACAGTGAGGGAATAGAGCCGTATATCAAATAGTTTCATTTAGTGCCTTTCTCCTCAGAGTTGCAAGATCACTACTCATGGCTGTGATTGGATTTGGGATGGAGAATTGGGAGGCCAGGTTGAAGCTCAAGCTGTATGTAACAATGATATATGATTCACCCCCTCATCTGAATGGCTGCCACTTGTCAATGTCATCGCTTATGCAACCCAGTTCAGCTGTTTTTCATAGATGCAGTCAGAATTAGACCAGTATATTTAACCCTTTTTGTCCCATATATCACTTTCTAATGTAACAAATGTGCTCATTAAGACACAAATGAATGGGTTTTGGAGGGTGCAGCTGTGTTTGGTGTGTCATTTACAAAAATGTGCCCTCGAAGCAACAAAAGTGCAGTGTCTGCTACATGCATGCTTCTATGTAAATTTGCGCATGTGTATGAGAGACCTTTGTATCTGCGTCTCACTGATACTTCACCCTGATGAAAGAAGACCCAGTGGGGGGCATTATGCCAGAGAAATAGGGGGTAGGAGCGTTGAAAGAGAAAGGCGGAGGGCCAAGACAGCAAGAATAAGAGGTTTATAGTCTGGGAGACGGTAGCTGTCTCCAGGTTTCATCGGGTTAAAAACTTCAGCACTGTTCAAAGATGCACTTGAAAGGACGTTCCATTATTTATTCATCAATGCAGCATCACATAGAGCGGAGTCGAGAAGCTCAATACGCCTTCAATTACTTGTCTGTTAGCTATATGTGCATAAATCTGCTTACATAAAACAATGCTGGAATAAAAGGTTTTTACAAAGGAGATGCTACTCAGGCAGCAATGTGTTTAAAACAGACAAACCTCATGTGCAAAAGTGTAGGAAACACTCATTTGTTGGAAATCTGTTTGTGCTTGTACTTCTGCAGACATTTGGTAGTCATTTGGCAGGCAATACAAGACAACAAAACATATGTGCATAGAAGAAGTGAGACAATTAACATATCCCAGAAACACTTGGTGAGGGAGAGAGAGAGTGAGAGAGAGAGAGAGAGAGAGAGAGAGAGAGAGAGAGAGAGAGAGAGAAGAAAAGGAGTGTATAATGCACTAGCAACCACATCCAGTCTATAACAGCCAGCAGATATAAAAGTGTCAACACCTGGCAGATCACTGTTCTTCCTGATGTCAGTAATAACTCAAGATGATGCTTTTTTTTTAGATCCATTTCCAACATTCACCATAGGCTGGCTTCTCCTCAGTGTAGGCCTACAGAATGTGCTAGAGTAACACACAGCTTTAAGGCTGTGCAGCAGAGCTGTGCTACACTGCCCTCATCTGGTTGAAAACAGTTAACATCGATCCCATCATGGACACGCAGTTTGATTTCAAGTAAGACTGTTGTTCTATACTAATATATTCTGAACTGCAAGGTGGCATAGGTTGATCTGGATAGCAGTGACTATGTTACTGTTTAACACTTAAATAGATTGCTATCACGGGTGCCCAGATAGCTCAGTTGGTGGAGCAGGCGCCCATGTGTAGAGGAGGAGGGAGGATTACTCCTCGACGCAGTGGGCCTGGGTTCGATTCCAACCTGCGTCTTCAGCTGTCCTGTCAAATAAAGGCCTAAAATGCCCAAAAATTAATCTTAAAAAAAAAAAAAAAAATAGATTGCTATCACCATACCCCAGTGGTGGAAGAACAACTCTTCTTTTATCTTTTATTTAAGTCAAAGAACCAGTACAACAATGCAACAAAATTTAAAGTATTTAAAGTATCAAAAGCAAAAGTATGTGTTCTGCAGAAAAAAATAGTTCTGATGACTGTTATCATATATGCAATTTTTAGATGGTTGACTGATGCATCGCTTCACATTTTTATAGCTGGTTGAGGTAGTTTGAACTACTTAATGTATTTTTGTACCTTTTGTAGTTTAGTCTAGTGGTTCCCAACATAGCATGCTGCCGGATTTGACTAACATCAAGCAGTCCTGTCCATGCCTCAAACCCACCCAATTATCATAAAAGATGAACCCTCCACTCAGATATGTACTTGTTAATGAACTGATGTGTTTATAGATTAACTTGGAGTGTTTTACAGTTGTCAGATTGTATTGTATTGTCAGTTTAAGATTGCTTGGACAAGTGTTACATTTCCTCTAGTTTCTTATCTCTTATTTTCATTGTAACTTTATTATGTAGAATATGCTTTTTATCAATTGTCATCTTTAGTTGTGTTGGGACTACAGGTGCAAATTAGCTGTAGAGCTAACCCCAGCACATTTACACTGATGTTATTAATGCCAATGTTGATTAATGTGCACTGTCTCCTATAATTAAACAAAGTAGCCCAGTTTTATTAATACATAGCCTATGTATAAATATATGTTTTGTGGCTAAAAACAAGTCCAAAGACGTGCCTCTGCTCATCTCACGCACACACACACACACACACACACACACACATACACACACACACACACACACACACACACACACACACCGACCTTTCCGATGCCAGGGGCTGTCTGATGATTTCTATAGCTTTCCAAAAATGAAATTCCAACATTCACATGTGCTGCTCTGATTGGCCATGTGAATGTCTTCCAGGAGAGACAGTTTGAAAGAGTGCACTGTTATCAAATAAGTAGTGGAGTAAAAATTAGGCTAAAATATTTCCCTCTGTCAACAACAAGTCATGTAGTGGTGGGAATACTCAAGAAAATGAGCTCAAAATAGTACTTATGTGCAGTAGTTGAATAAATGTCCTTTGTTGCGTTCTACCACTGCTATCTCACTAGCATTTTTTACAAATGGACTCAAGAGTTTTACTCCCATCTATCTTTGGGGCTTCCCAAGGCCACACATTTTAGTTGACCTTCACAGCACTCTACTTGCGAAAACCGAATCCGCAGCAGCCAGTTGCCAAATGAGCCTGCAAACAGATTAAGAGGGAGTGTGAAACAGCTGGCTACATGGAAACGGCTTGACTGCCTGCATGTGCTGTGCTCCACCAGAGGCTACGCACACCCGCCTTTCTCAGAGTTCCTGCTGTTACAAGGCTTTATTTTGTCTGATTTCTCTTTTTACTGCATTGGCGCCTCAAGAAAAAAATAAAATAAAGATAGGGTGTCAGTGACTTATTGGAAGTAATACGGAGGATCACTTATGAGACCAGAGAGTGGATAACAGTATGAGCTGAGCTCTCTGGCTTTCTATTTCATGGCTCCACTGATCTGTAAATGTCACACACCAAAGAGCTGAAAAGTGTATTGATTGGACAAGATGCCTAAAGGGCTTCACCGTCCTTTCCCAGACATCTTAGAGGTCTTAGATGTCTCATAACAGGCAGAATTTGACATCATGCCAGAATGGGAACTAAGGACAAGACCTTAACTTGAATAATTTTCAGTCAAGACACTCACATCAAGGTTTTAACCATTTATTGCAACAATCATTTTGAGCTTGGTGGTGTGGCTCTGCCCCTAAAATACTACTGACACATATTTCAAAAGGTTTGACAGAGAGTGTCTCTGAGCTCACAGAGCCTCTGGCGCAGCTTTAGATAGAGAATATTTGAATGAACATAAACCCATTGAGAGAAACATCCTAAGATCACACAAATCTAAATGCTTATGCAGGAGGAGGCTGAAGAGCTGGAGGAAGTATAAAGAGGTGGTGCAGCAGTAAGGATAAGTGCCAAGCATTGGAGTATGCAGAAGGAATGGATACCAAAGATATAGTAGGTTGTGGTAATTTATAATTGGACAGTATATAACCTCTATAAAATAAAATAATTATATACGAGAAATTTTATTCTCATTCTTGATCTTGAAACAGTTGTCCTGATAGATTAGTTAGCTTTTATTTTGTCCTTTATTTTTGGTTTTTGAGGGGAAAGCTAAATTAAAAACAGAATCAATGCATGATGCCAAGGACAGTTCCGTCTTTTGTCCTATAAAACCTCACATGTAAGATATTTTTTGTTTTCAAACAAAACGAAAGAAACATTTGGCATACAACCTTTTTTATTCATTGTTTAAGTCCAATATTGATCTGCAAATCTGCACGGCAACATAGCCTAAAACTGCTGCCTTGTTTTGTTGTAGTGATGGAGAATAGGCCTATATTATTTCACCTAAAATGAATGTTAGTCTAAATATATTACACATTTTTACATCAATGTTATTCTTAGTTGTTGAAATAAATAAAGTGCAGAATGTAAAATTACTATGAGGGGATTGCTGTAGTTTAAAAAACATTTGGGAACCATGGTCTAAACTACCACATGGCTCCATTTAGTCAAAATGTAATGTAATGTTCTTGCAAAATATAGTTCTCTGTGCTCAAAACTTACAATTACTCGCTCAGGATTGAGGCACATATATAACGCCATAATAGAGCAGGTTACATATTATTATACCTAGCAGCAACAACAATGTTGAAAGTCACATATACAACCAGCCATATTGACCCACACCTTTTCACTTTTAGAATGTTTTTAAATGATTTCAATTGGCATTCAGCAGCAGGAATGATTATTACTTCCCAGTCCTTGGCATAATAGAGGAAGGCTTTTGACAAATGTGTGGTAAAAGGTAAATAAAGCAAGAGGCAGAGTTATAATGGATGAAAAAGCCAATACATGTGTTCAAGCACCAAGTTTTTAAAAGGGAAATGAAATTACAATATGTGCACAGCTTGCATTAGTTGAGGGAGAAAGTTTAAGAGTGACATAGTTAAGCACACTCCATTTAATTTAACAGCATGGTTTTGAAATAGCTCAAGCGGAAGAGTGGGCAAATGTGTATGCATTTAAGGACGCAACTCAGTGGTTGTTGCAGTACAGTTCATTGGAATGATTAGCACATTCACCACCACAACGCCTTATTATTACAACACCTGCAGTATTTAAAAGTCTCTTAGTGTGCATGTAGTCAATTCACTACTACATATGAGTGTTCAGATATTTGTGACAAGCAGCTTGCAGTTTAACAGGTTGCAGTTATAGAAAATGCCATTGCATCTGCATGACATCAATAACACTGTATGTGCATTTGGAGGTTATGGCTGTTGCAGATAAGGTTGTTTAACAAGGATGAATACTGTACATGCACATTATTGATGCATGCATCTGTCTTTGTTCTTGTCCTTTACAGCAAACAGACACTTTAAATAAAAATGTGTTACATTTTGTATGGGTAACAGCAAAACATCACTGTTCATTGAGAGCAGATACCTGCCAGGAATATAATGTTTGTATTTGGTGAAACATGTAGAAGTAATCAACATTTCACCTTTATTTTATGCGCTGGCCATGAAAACCCTTGTTCTGAAACATGTTTTCACAATTACAATTAGAAAGATTTTAATACATTTGATATTAGATCAAAGTTGGATACATTTAAAAAAAATAATTTTTTATTTAAAAAGTAGTCCTTCAGCTCTTAATAATCAGTTGATGGCTAGTAAGCAGCCTAGTCAGGCATACCTGCAGTTCCTCATTCATTTTCTCATTAATTTTCTTTGCCCATCTGTTCCTTATGGGGCAGGGGGGCTGGAGCCCATCCCAGCATTCACTGGATGTGAAGCATGACTAGATCAGTAACACTCAGTATAATCTGTTGTGTTGTGTATCTCATTCCTGGTAACAAACACAATTTTTATTGCATCAAGCTAAACATAATGCTGTTCTGTTGAAAAGAGCAAAGCACATTGATGCAGTTTGATTCTCTATGGATCTGGATATGCATTCTGAACATGGAAATGAACTAGCACAGCACTGAAACTTAATTTGGTGTGTAAATTCTAAAACAAAACAGCTTACTGTATTCCACTCACTAGAATAGCATCAGTGTCTCCTGACACCACAAAACTAGACTGCTCTGTCAGAAATGTTCACATTTGTAATTTGCATTTACAGTACAGCATAAGATTTTATAGCATTGTGAACTGTGAGTAGAAATTGCACTTAAATATAGTACTTGAGTGAATGTACTTAATTATTTCCCTTTTTTCATCCTTCTTATGTCTATACATACTACAGGTGTTGAAATTAATCAAATAATCGATGCATCGAATCGTGGACATGGACGATGCTGCATCGATAATCGGCTGGGCCATAATCGATTATTTCTGTTTACAATTTAATGTAGGCCTAACAACCTTTCTGTTTACATATTCTGTTATGTTTTGCACATTCAGGAAGTGCCATGTGCTCAGTGCTGTAGGTTTATGTATCCAATTTATTTAGTATTAGAGCACTGCAGAATGTTTTGTTTTTGAAGCTTGAAAAGCTATAAATAAAATATCCTATATGGCTTTAATAGAAAAATGTATTTGACGCATCGTGATGCATTGAGAAATCGAATCGAATCGCTGACATGATAATCGTAATCGAATCGAATTGGGAGATCAGTGAAGATTCACCTCCAATACATACTATATAGCTTTTTATTTTTTTTAACTTTTTTATCATGATATTAAAAATCAGGAGAATCCATTAACATTATCAGGGAGTGTAAAGCACCCCACCTGAATAATAATGCTCTATTTCAGTGGTTAATTATAATGATATCCCTTAAAAGTGATTTCTAAATTTCTAACAATTATAAATTATACAATAATATTTTTTTTACATGTGCCAATCAATATTATATATAAAATCAATGTCATTATTCTGTTTTTTGAAGTTGACAAATTATTTTTTTAATGGATATGAAAACTACCTATGAATGTATATGAAATGTCTAATATAAGGTTTTTAAATTCTACCTTTTAAGCTAATTTGCCTTGTTATTATATTCAATCTCACAATGAATTTGTCTCCTACTTTAACTCATAGTTTCTGTTATGCCCTGTCTTTTATGTAAATACCTGTCTTAAAGGACAATTAAAACTCCTGTCACAGCACTGTGGGGTGGTACATCTTAAATGAGAGAGGTGTCTTTGAATTCGGGCTGCATTGATTTTTGTCCACAAGGTGGCAGAAAAACTCCAAAACCAGCAGACAGACACAGAGTGATGACATACTGTAGGAGTTCCTAATAATAAAGTTGTTATGGCTAACATGTTAGCAAACACTTGCACAGCCTACTTACATATCCATAAAACACAGAGCAACATTGTTGTCTCATTAGAGTCACGTTTCTGGCCACTTGGTAAATATAAATCCAACACTTAATCTCCTTTCAGCTCTGTTTTGGTCTTCATCAACTCCTGAAGGAGTAAAACTTGCAGTGGAAGTCATGCCTAGCTCCAGAAAGCAACTAACAAATAGAATCAAATACTAAGAATTAAATAACTAAATCAAATATAAAATATCCAAATAAAATGAAATATTTTACAAAAGAAACAATATAGCAGTACATTTCAGAGAAATAAAATGAAACAGTGAAACAATGAAAACAAGAAGATTAAAACAAGGGGGATGGATTGTATGGTATGTATAAGAGTTAGTGCTGGGTGATATGGAGAAAATCAAATATCACGATATTGTTGACCAAATACCTCGATATCGATACCGCAACGATATTGTAGTGTTGACTATTGGTGCTTTCACAAAATATTTACACAATGAGATTTTTGATAAATAATAATCAGTAATGTGGATATAATGACGAAGTGGGTAAAGGCAAATAATAGAACAGTTACAACAGTCTGATAAGTTCAGTAAATGACATCACTTTACTGTAATGCAGCCTTTAAAACCAGGAAAAGACAACACTTATGCCATATTACGATATTATGATATCCAAAATCTAAGACGATATCTAGTCTCATATCATGATATTGATATAATATCAATATATTGCCCAGCTCTAATATGGGTTATAAATTATATGTAGTGAGTTATGGATGTGAAAGTCAGTGGTTAGGACCCAGATATATATATATATACAGGGAATGAGTGGAAATGGGCCGGTTATATACTGCCGCATATATACAGCAGATGAGGGAAAGTAGAAACAGGTGAGCATGTATTTGAAAAATACTGGCTGGTGAAGCTTTAAGGGACTCAATTTACCCAGACTGCATTTTATCATCAACTATTTAGTTCTAGATCTCATTTGCTTCATTTAGCAAACAAGGTCAGTTGAGGAGATTTCTTTAAAATAATAAAAGCAGAGTCTTGTCCTTTATGGCCTCTATTTATTTTAAAGGCCCTACAGTTTTATTAATTTTTACTAAGAGCTTTGTGTTATACAGTACAGTACATCTTCAAGGTCAGTAGAATGGAACTAGATGATACCTGTTATATTATTCTACTTTTTCTCTCTTTAATACATTTGATGATGTTCTGTATATTTATGCTGGAAATCTTTGCAGGATCGCAATGTCCCGGGGTTCGATTCCAGCAATTATGACCTTCGTTGCATGTCATACCACTCTTTCGCTCTCCCCCCATTTCTACAAAAAATAAAACAATGCTTTATTAGTTACAGAGCCAGAAGAGAGCCGATTCGCACGGGATTAAGATCACAGCCAACCTCCGTAATTATTACAAATGACTAGAGGTCACCAGGTAATACTAATCCTGTGCGAATAGGGCTTTTGTATACAACATAGTTACCCAGATTTTGATTATCCTGCTGATGGTGGACTGATGAGTCTGATCTTTCAAGACCCACACATGATAGATGTCTTTAACCATTGTTAGCATTCAATGTCATAAAGTCTCACAAGTCTTACCATTAGCACACTGTAAACCTGAACTCACAAAACATTGCTATTCTTGATTGACAGACTTCAACTCTTTACCATGGAGACTATCACACTAATGTTATGCCCTTGGGTGATACAATCCACTTTCTGATTGGATAATTAGTAGGTAGCCATCTACTCTAATTAGCTGGTCTGCCTGAGCTGTAAAAACAGACAAATATTGGACAAAGATGATTTATGTCATTATTTTTTTTTTTTTTACAAATTTTTGTCTTTACAGCTCCAACTTTTAATGTCACACATAGAGTTGGAACTTTTGAGTGTTAATGTTCCCAGTTTTCCGTTTTTAATCTGCTTTCGCAGCTATTCCCAAAAGTGCTCCCTTTCTCTTAGAACTTTTGTGTTACTTCATTGTTGAAATCATGTGTAAACAAATGGTATTTTCACATCCTTAAAATGCTCCTATAAACTCCTTGACTTTGTCGTGTTGTTTTGCTTTACAAGCTCACAAAAGCTGATCACCAACCACAGGCTGTGTGTCAAGCATATTGTGACTTTGATCTGATCTCATACACCATGATTTGATCTAATGGACTCTAGTGGTTATGATAGAAATCTCCAGGTGGGAATGTAAGCTGCAGGAGTTTTGATGTAACGAAAATGATCAAAGATTAGGCTGTTGTTTTTCTGAGGATGTTTCTGCTGCAGACCCCTGCAATGATCTGCCCTTCAGGTTAGTTTGTTTCCCAGTAAGAGCTGAATACATGGTGGGTTTCTTCAGGATGGTAGTCAAACCGGTTAAGCTGAAAGAAAAAGGGCCAGAGAGCATAACAGAGCTGTCATGCTGCAGGTACACCTGTTTCTCAGTCATTTTATTATTTTTCACAGTCAAAAAAAACATTTCATGAGTTTAAAAATCTCATCGCACAATCGTGAACAAAATAGTCATCGGCCCTATTCAAAATTACTTCACTCAAGTTGAAACAAGGGCTTAAAACAAGTCAACATATTTCTCAGGGGTGTTTTAGACTTAACATGGGATTAATGATTTATGAAGGTAAAGATTTATATGCAGCGCAGCTTTGCCACTTACTTTAGCATCAAAGTAAAAAATGTTGGAAAAGGGATTAGGTAGTCTGGTTGATGATATATATCACTACCACTTTTTTAGGATTTCTAGCATGAACAGCAATTTCACATGCTGTGACAGAGCTAATTTCAACAGTTGTACCCCTTTGATGCTTTGCAGCAGAAGCACAGGTTGAACATGAAGCCACTAATCGATCACAGCCTCCAAATCAAGTGACTTTTCAATAACCAGCAGGCAACAAAACAAACAGGGGAGGAATTGTTCTCTTAGGCTTGGTACAAGTGACAGATGCCCTTTCCCTTTATTTAAGTGTTTGGTTCGAGCAAAAATTGAAATTGAGGAGAGGAGGGGAGGTGTGAAAAAAAACATTAATCAATGTGTCTTTACAATGAAAACACCAGACAAAGCTTTTCCTCTCTCAAGGACTCATCTCTTACAGTGATTATTAATTATGTACCTTCTTTCAGCATGTTTCCACAAAAAAAGAGATATGTTTTATGAAAGGATCTCGGATAATTAGTTGCATCCTTTGAACTAATATCAAAATGTAAAAATAAACTAATTATCTCATATTGTTTTGACTGAGTGTGTGTGTGTTAGTTTGTATGTGTGTAATCCCCTTCTTGAATCTAGTTATCATTAGACAGGGTAGCGTATTAATTAATAATGAGAGTGGATATACTGTATGTATGCCAAGTCAAGCATATAAATGTTCTGGAATGTAGAAGACATAAGCTATTAGGAGACTAGTCCCATGTGAAACCAAAAGCTGTAAGTTACCTTGTGTAAGAAACTTAACTTACATCACGTAACAAACAATCTTATTTTAACCTAAACCATGATCTTTTCCCTTTTTTTAAGATCATTTTTTGGCCTTTTATGACCTTTAATTGACAGGACAGCTTGAAGAGAAGAAAGGGGTGAGAGAGGTGAGGCGACATGCAGCAGAGGGCCACGGGTCGGATTCGAGCCAATGCCGATCAAAATTTAGCCTACATGGGGCGCACACTCTACTGGGTAAGCTAGAGGTCGCCTCTCTTTTCCTAGACTTAACCAAGTAGTTTTGTTACAATTCACAATGTTAACCACGTCTTTAAAACTGCGACCCTGCGTGTGTTGATACGGGGACGTGTTGAAACACGCGTAACCCAAGATAATTGATTGACATGATGGTGTTAAAAGATGAATGATCAGAAGGTCACCAAAATCCCTAGGAATCATCTTTTGGTGAATACGAAAGTCTTACAGGTAAGTCAGTAATAGCTGCAGTAATGTTTGCACCATCTACAGTTTTTTTCTTCTCTATTGTAGAACATAGGCGACGCCAGGGAGGGGCTTGGGGGTGCTGTAGCTACCCCTAGGATTCCCATAGCACCCCCTTAGCACCCGCAAGAAAGTGCTGTGGTTTCTTTATAAAAAATATTTTTGTTAATGTGTAAATAGTATAATTTATATTTGAAAAATGAATAAATACATTAATAAAAACAAACGATTATTTTTAGACAAAAAAAAAATGAAGCAAACAAAGGTGATTGTATTTGGCCAATGGGTGCAGCACACATTAAACTTTTGACCTTACTTACGCAGTAACGTATTTACACAGAAGAAGAAGAACGCAATATTTGGTAGCCGTTAGGATTAGCGAAGTGAGTGTAACGTTAGCAATGGATCCTTTTTCACTTCCTAAATGTCAACCTGTGGAGACTTTATCTATTATATACAGATATGACTACATTAGTCATGTGTGTTTATGTGTGTAGTTGGCTGTGTGTGGTGTATTTGGCCTGCTGCATTACTCTTCTGCAATATATAAGCTACTGTATGAAAGCTGCAGTAATGATTGTGTAAACCCGGCTTGTTGGCTGGTATTTGAAAATATGTTCGGTGGGCTAATCAGAGTTTTATGGTGCTGTTGTATCAGCAACTTTAGTTTTAACTTTAGTTAAAAAACATAAATCAATCTCTCTCTCTCCCTCTCGTTTGCTCAATTAGTAAACCGCAACGGAGGTGGGTGCGTATCTGCACGCGTGTGTTTAGGCTATGTATGTTCAGGCTGTGTGTGTCAAGGGAAACTCTAAATTTCAGAACACCCTCACTGAAACGTCGAGCAACCCCATAGAACCAGCAAAAGAAAATCTCTGACGCCGCCACTGTTGTAGAAACATGTCACCTGTTGACTTTAGGGCTCTCCCTCTGGGGACCATGACATTTCTTAGCCATTAGTTTTTTGATATACCCTATCATGGAACAATATATTGACCTGCTGGTTGTGTTAGGAGAATGGTCAAATAGCTCCAGAAAGATTGGACTTAATAGATTCTTATCAAATTTCATAGAAAATGTCCCATTCATTTTGGACCTAAGTGTTTGTCAATCCGAGAGCTTGACCAGATGCCGATGGTTGAATGGTGTTACTAATGGAAAAGTTAGAATGTCACCAAAATCATTAGGAATCATCTTCTGGGGAGCATGAGAAAGTAGAAAACCAACCTTACAATTGCAGGTGCATTGACTGGAGAGCCGAAGTCACGCCCTTCTACTTCCGGTCCATGGGACCTATCTTTCGAAAAAATATGAATGGGAGTGAACAGGGAGAGGCAAATCATTTTTTGATCCCGTTTGAATTGAGCCATGAATTACACATATGATGTTCATCAGTTTAAAAGATATTTTTTCAACTGAAGAAAGTCTAAGAAGTATAAGACTGTGAAAATACGTAATTAGAAAGACCACACACTTCAAAGTTGCATGGATGACGTCTCGCTGAAGCTATGATGTCTGTGTGTATCGTACCGGGGATGTAACGTTACTCAAATGAGCAAAGGATTTTGCCTGTTCTTTTGCTTATCTGCTGAAAACACTTCCCTGGATAAAACACATCAGGTAAGATAACGTTACATGTGTTGTGGAACAGAGCTAAGCTAGCTAGCTAGCGAGCAAGTTGAGCATCAAGCTAGGTGACGTAAATTGTTTCAAACGAGAGATGTAGTTCACTGAGCAGTTTCATACAAAACTAAGTGGTCATATGACAAACCTACGGCTAACTGAGACTTTCTCCGGTTGAAAAATTATCTTTTAAATTGACGAACATCATATTTGTAATCCATGGCTCAATTTATACGGGATCAAAAAATAATTTGCTTCTCCCTGTTCACTACCGTTCATATTTTTTCCAAATTAGGGTCCCATGAGGTCCACCGGAAGGGGTGTGACTTAGGCTCTCTATGGTTACTGCTCATTAAGTTGAAATTTTTTTGTGTATGAAAGAACCTGATGGCCGTACAAGAAAAATATCAGAGGTCTCAAAAACACTAGGACTTTGGGGACAATAATAATTTTAAACTAATTTCAAGGAAAATCAGCCATTAGTTTTTGATATTCCCTACCATCCAACCATGTACCAAATTGTAGGTGAAGGGGAGATTTTTACCTGCTGGAGGTGCTAGAAGCATGGTCAGAGGACTGCAGAAACATTAAGACTCATCTTCTGGGAACCATTCAATTTGGAGCAAATTGAATAGAAAATGTGCTGTTATTTCTTCTATAAAGCTTATCATGCATTAAAGTTTTGACCAGAAGAAGATTTTAATGGGATGGTGTACTACATGAAAGGTCGGAAGGTCACTGAAATTACTAGAAATCATCTTCAGTGTACCACAAAGGTGCTTTGCTTAAAGGTTATGGTACGTCCAGGTTAACTTACAGTTCCAACCAACACATATTATTTTGTTTGAATGGCAGTATAATGTGAAGTCAATGAATGGTTAAATAATGATTGGAAGGATGAACCTTAATAAATAAATGTGGGCTAATTAGGGAATTCAAACTAGATGACTACTACATTATCATGAGACCATCTGGAATTCACCCAAAGATCCCTAAGTGTTCCCTTTCCCCCGCTTTTAGAGGAAACACTTAAATATCCACTTTCAAAAGATTTATTTTGCCCCTCATTATGGACTAAGTGCTCCACTTTTATTCATCTGTGCCATTTCTTAATTTAAACCCCCTGAGCCCCCATTCACAAATTCCTACTTCTTTGCCCCTAATTTTATTGACAGTTCTGTTTGCTCACCCTTCACAGCAGCTATCAAGAAAGCAGCTGTGGTCTATATTTTCCACCGCTGCATCAGCAGGGGACTGATGACAGCGATCAGAGGAGAAGGATTTGAGACAGCTGGGTTATAAAACCTACTGAGTCTATAAGTCTGTGAAAAATATTAAATTGTTATCTTGAGACCGAATGGGGTATTATTGTTTAGTGCTCAGAGGAGATTCTCTTGACCTCTTGTAGCTGTTGCTCAGTAGGGATTTCAACCTAATATGGGAAATGCAATTACTGTGGCTTGGAGTTGCCGAAAAGTGAGTAGAACATAAACAGCGGATAGAAAAAGATAAAAGATGCCAACCAAATCTCTATTTTGCATACAGAGGAGAACTGTGTTGCATTATTGGCCCTCTTACAGTACCTAAATTAGTCCAAATTTTATTTTCTGATTAAAGACACATTTAGTAATCTATTTGATCTATGTAGTAATTTTAATTTAGATATAGATAGAGAAGATATAAACTGAAACATGGCAGTAGTGCAAGAGTTTTATCTGCATCATGTTGCAAAATGCCTGAGGAAACCCCACATGGTATTCTCAGCATGCCTCAGTTTATGTTATCTAGAACCAACTATTGAATCTGATTGTTCGAGATGATGTCTAAAGCAATAGGGCAAGAAGTAGGAGGCAGGCAAAGGTTTGGAGTAGAGCAGATTGATATAAGAGAGAATGATCACTGACTGGGAGGCTTCTGAGGAAAGAAGCCTGAGAAAACACATCCCATGGTGGACAAAAAAGATAGTGGATAAGGGCAATAGTACATTCAACAACACAAAAGTTTATCTAACCCATTTCTTTAAGCCGAGCACGTGTATCCACGGTGCAAAGGGGAAAAAGCAAGCGTTGAAAGCTTGAAAGGACTATGATCCAAATGTAAACAGATCTGAGGATTAAAAAACTCTTAAATTGACTGAAGGGTTTTCTAATACAAGACAAAACTGGATGGCAACAAAGTTTGAGGTGTTTTTTTGATGCTGTTTAAAGTTCAATTACATCAGTGTTTTTTGTTAACCAGAAGTAAAATATCTATTAGACAAACTGTCCAATTCTATTAATATACCTAGTCATACTAGTGATGTAATGACTAGTAATGACTTTCACTGATTTCACGAGAACTGCTTATAAACATGGGGATCCACAAATCCACAAATCCACAAATAGGCCTACCATTTTAATCCAGACAGGATTGAAATGCTACCATCAGCTGTCCCTCTAAGAAATCACTCGATTGGAGTAATGATTTCAAAGTACAGAATACTCACAGTCACAAACTGAAGACATCCATGCTACTTTTGAACAAACTTGACATTATTCATGGCTCTCTTTTTGGCCACACTGTGGGCTCATCACGGACGTTACAGAAAGCCAATAAAACTTGCATAATGTTATTAGAGCTGTCAAACAGGCATCAAACACAAATATAATACCTTTTAAGGGAGTTTTACAGTGCCAGAGAAGGATTACGGCTTCTCCACTTTGCGACATCTATACCAATTTCAGGATTTCTGAAGTGACGCCAGTTTCATGAACTGTTTCGTTCAGCCGGAGGATACTGTGCTGGACGATAACTTTAGAAGTGTCATTTTATACAGACACTGTAATGGCAAAAATGTACTTTTTTCATCATGCAGCAGAATCAGCTAACATAATTACAGATATATAATCCTGTCCCTCATATCTGATTTGATCAATGCAATAAATCATTTTAACAAGCTTTTCAACCAAATTTAAATTCTTTAAATAAATGTGTTCTGGAGCTTAACCCCCCAGTATGTTAATCTTCCACAAGAAGGTTTGATTTCTCTGCTCAGCATCCCCTCACATCCCAAAGACACGCAGGTCAGCTACAGTAGACTGGAGAAATTTAATTGACCAAAGGTGTGCATGTGATTGCTAGGCTGTGCAATTGAGTTAGCTCTGTAATGAACAGATGATCTGTGAAGGGTGTTTCCTCTGTGCATGCTGGGATAGGCTCCAGACAGCCTCTGAATGAATATAAGCAGGGAAAGAACAAAAAGGACTTGGCCTGGGTGGTGATAACGGCACAGAGGATTGTAGGAGCAACGCTCCCGGACCTAGATGCTGTGTATGCTGGCCCCCTACAGAAGCATCGACACAACAACACACCCAGGACACTGTCTGTTTGTCCCATTACCATCTGGAAAAAGATACAGAACCATCAAAACACGGACTAACAGACTGAGGAACAGCTTCTTCCCCAGAGCTGTAGCCTCCATCACCCCACCTCTCCATGCACAAGCACACAGATACACCTGTCACTGCTAAGGACTAAGGACTACTGTCATGAAAGCACGATATCACTTTAACAAAACAAAAAACAAAACAAAAACAAAACAAAACTCTGCAAATGCTCATATGAGTACTATGTGCAATGCCTTTTTTATGTCTGTTTTATCTTTTTATTTGTTTTTGGTTTTTTTATCTCGTTTTATTATTTAATTACAGCTGCTGCACTGATTGCCACCAATGGAATTTTGTTGTATTCATACAATGACAATAAAGTATCTTGAATCTTAAATCTTGAATAAATCCAACTTTCTTTAGAGCAGGGGTCTCAAACTTGCAGCCCGGGGGCCAACTGAGGCCCGCGGGCTGATATTTTGTGGCCCCCCTACTTGACATCAATTAATTTAGTGTCAGTGCAGCCCGCGCGTTGTTCTGAAACGCACCTTTTTGCTGAGTCGTTGTGTGTGCCGCGCTTGCCACTCTTTTATTTTATTTGTTTAGCACTTGCGGGCTACCATAGCTAGTCTCGTGACTGCGGCGTTTGTTGTCAACGGTTGTCAAGCTAGCCAACCGTGAAGTACCTGGGGAATTATCAACGTTAGTCACTTGGTTGAAACGTGTTCCAGAGTGACGGAAAATATATGCCATCACCCAGTTCCAGTCATGTCTCTCTCAAAACGTGCCGTGAAGAGAAAGGTTGGCGACGAGCACAGGCAATTTCAGTGAAAGTGGGAGACGGAATATTTTTTCAATCGAGCACAGGAGCACCCCTACATGTCTCATATGCACAGAGAAAGTTGCGGTGTACAAGGAATATGACATCAGACGTCATTACTCAACTAGACATGCTGAGGAGTATACAAAATACCAGGGAGATGAGAGAAAGAACCGGGTCTTAAAAAATGTCTATTGAGGCAACAAGATTTATTTAAGAAAGCAAACAAAGAATACTTTTATTGAATACTTGACGCGGCCCAGCCTGACCCACACTCTGCCTCGAACAGCCCCCAGGTAAATTGAGTTTGAGACCCCTGCTTTAGAGGTTATTATTCCAGCAGGTGGCAGCAGACACACATCAATGTGTGTAGCCAGCCAGCTGGGGCCTGTTTATGTAAGCTTGGCTGGAAATGTACAGTTTCAGTTTCAGAGGAACTGTCGATGCTTCAATAAAGTGCCCTACATTTACAACACCATGGCAGATCAGAGTTGGTCCATTATTATAATTGTCGGGCATTTCAGAAACAGTGTGATGCTGGAAGAGTCTACTGCATGCATACACAGGTCAGCTTTATTCAACATTAACTTGCAGTAATACCACACTGAAAAGTGATGTTTCAAGGCCCTCTCTGATTGAAAATCTCAAGTCTGTTGCACCTCTGACCACACCCAACTTCACTGATGGGTGTGTGCTCTGTTGCACCTGTTTACTAGTTAATCCAGCTTTTGGGTTTGTTATCAATGGTAAACATTTGTCTGATTGTTATTCATAGCTGTGATTCTATACATGGATTATTACTAGGAAGCAGAGGATACAGAGGACAGGGACATCCATCTCAGAGAGGTCCAATGCAGACAGATCCTGCTCAGAGAGACCTCGATAACAGCACAGTTAGTCCCCAGACCCAGGATGAGCCAAAATGTGTGTTCTTATACACTTGAGGTGAAGGCAGATTAGGATATACATAATATTAAAGTGAAATAAAAGTTCTGAATAGCATACATGGACCTTGATTTTGCATAAATTCCCAGCCAGGCACTTAAAAGGACTGTGTATTTGAAACTGAAAGACAATGAGTGTTTGTGGGATTGACTTAAGCCAGTGATTGAATGAATTAAATGCAGAGTGGGTTTTACACAAATCTAGTTTATATTCATGTATGTATGCTTATTTTGGCTAACATCTATCTATCACATAATTTTCTAAATGTGCAAACAAATTAAAAAACAACCATCTGGGACAGCCACAGCCCAACACTGCACAACACGGACACTCTGCTACTGGGGAGTCAAAGTACAGACTCTTCATCTGCTACTCCATCACTGCCTGCAGCAGGGGAGTTTAGTAAAGTTGTTTACTGCGAAATTCAGTTGAGTTATTATCATTGCGAATCACAATTGCATTCCTATTGTTATTTATTATCAATAATGTGTTATATAGCTGAGCAACATACACAATAGGTATAACTATGTGTATGCATGTCTGGCTTTGCCTGCAGGTGCACAAATTATACCACCAGTCCCATGTTCACCCACTTCAGTAGCTCGCAATTAAGCGACATCCCCCTCTACATCATGTACAGCTAGAGCAGCTTGCAACAAGCAATTCCACTAAGGCAGCACAGCACCTATTGACCCTGCTGATTGGCTAGCCCTGTCAGATAAGGTGAGAGCAGAGGTCCCTGGGAGTTAAAAGATGATTTTACTTTTCCTAAAAGGGAGGATGGAAGAAGTTGCTACCATAACATCTTTCATAGTGTGTGTGTGTCAATAGCATTTACTGCTTTTTCTGCAAGCTCTTCTCCCACAAAAATTACAAACTGATCACCACAGGAGGTGACGACTGGATGAACTGTATTACTTTACTAAAAACGCACGAGGACAGTTCAGAACATGGTAAGGTTTGTTTGATAGCTTACAAAATGACGACAACCACCGTCAATTTAGTGCCGTTACAGTTAAGTATAGCCGACAAAAGGTGACTGTCATGCGGCGACGACAGTTAGGTTCAGGCACCAAAAAGACTAGTAAAGATTAGAAAAAAGCTTTGGTTTGGGTTAAAACACCAGTCTCCTTGACTTCTTCCAAGACACAAACTCTGCTCCCCCGCTTAGGACCCAACTATGCACTCCAAAATCCTCCCTATCCCATCCCGTATTTTCACGGTCACAGTGGCAGTCAATGAGTGGCATACAGTAATAAGTATGTGCAATACATGCAAATTACAGTGCATTACTTTTCATATATGTAATAATGACAATAAAACAGCCTTCAAGACACAAGTTGGTTGCAATGGACAAAAAAAGCAAACTATCTAGCCTTTACCCCAAACCAATTTTGATCATTCTAACTGTATGGAAGTTCAATAACAAATTGCTAGAGTACCCCTTTAATTACCTACAGTATATATATAATATCTATCTCTGGATTTTCTTGGGTCACAAAACAAAACTCTGTACTGCACTCAATAAATCAATTCAGACTGCGTGGCCTTTTTATTGTCTTATTTCTTAGTGTGACAATATATTTCAAGCTTAACCAGCACTGTGTTCACTCAGATGGCGAGATATGGCTTATTTGGCAAGGCTCGAGTGCTGCATAGAAAAATTGAGCCAGATGACGAGGGGATTCTTAATGGTCAGACACACTGTTTGAGTGTCTGTTGGTATTTAGTGAGTGGGCAGTTGACCGAACACTGGCTCGGCCTTTTCTGTAGCCTTTAGCTGTTAATGTCCCTCCATGATCTATGTAGGACAATAAGAGACACGACTGATGAGAATAAATCCCAATGAACATTCCACTAGCGGCAAAACATCCCCCTCAACTTATTATTCCACTCACTTCATTGGACAATTAACCAATCTGACACAGAGGGCTAATGAACGCACTTAACTCTCTCTCTCTATGCTTGTGTGTCTGTAATTGGTTATATCATGTTCTATTCTTCTTTTTGCCTATAATGATCAGTTGTGTAAATAGAGTCTGCCACATCTCCACACACACACACACACACACACACACACACACACACACACACACACACATATCCACAGACTTCTCTCCTGAGTCTTGAGCCGCCACAACAACATTACAGCAGATATGATCACCCTGCTTGGAGCAGTCGACCAGTCAGCTCCCAGGAAACCGTGCGGAGCAGATAAATAAAACGAAGGTCCAGACACTATCTCCTGCCCTCACCATTTAAAAATATTCTGCAGCCACTTGTATCTTTATGTTCTCTGCAAAGCTGGACAGCTGAACAAATAATCTATTCTGTAGGGGGAAATACAGTTTCACTTAGGCCCGGTTGCTGGGCTGCTTTTGTGGGCTTCTTGTCACAGGATTAGGTCCTGAGCTAGTCTCCCTCGGGCAAAAAAATCTCTTCTCCTCGGCTCATTGCTTCAACAAAGAGGACTGCAGAGGGATTTTTGATGATTTCTGATAGGATAGCTAACTACAATAGAGCTACAGCGAGAAATGACATCAGTCACTGAAAGAATTGAAAAAGAAGCGCTGCAAGAAAGTGAGTTTCCAGCTTTCATGTTTACGAGCTGTGTGCATAGTTTAACTGTGCTGAAACATAATGATTTTATTTACCGCCCAATCCCTGCACACAGTGGTTAAATAGTGTTCTGTAGTATGTAAATGTAGATAAGAAGCAGAAGCGTTGGGCTGCATGCTTAGCAGTGTCTTTGAATGATTACTGTCTGGTATTAGGCAAATGCTCTATGCTTATAGGAGCATGATAAAGAATTATGTCGCCTCAAGTAACACCATGTCACCAAAAAGCAAGACAAGAAGCAATTCCAATAAAGATTTCTGACTAATAAGGGCCCCTTTAACCCCGCTCCCCTCCCCTCCCTTCCACTGAGCCCCAGTCTGCCAACAATGTAGAAACAAGAATTGCACAAGTCACCAACACGCATCTCACACATGTTAGACTTTCATTCCAGTTTCTGCCATCAACCAGCAGGCTACTTTATCCACCTGCACCATCCATTCCCCCTACCTCTGAAGTGTAAATACCTCTTGTGTAATTTACCCTGAAGTACCCATTCACTAATTACCCCCTCTAATCCTCGTCCCACCTTGCTGAAACCAACTCCTGCTCCAGGTCTCCCCCTGTTACATTATGGATTCCCTGTCAGCTTACTATAGGGAGATCAAACTCTAATTAAGATTCTTAATGAAGATTTAATTTTCCACTTCAAATGAACCAGTGAACTGTGAGAGCGTCCAGAGCGAAACGCATGAGCGAGAGTGCACGAGAGGAGACGAGGGAAAAAGACAAGAGTAGACGAGAAAGAGACAAATTGAGCCAGTATAAAACCACAGGGACAGGTGGAGTTAAAAGCTACTTACTGTAGAAGGCTGTTTAAAACGTTTAACTACAGGGCAGGAAGTCGTCACACTGGCATAGTTACACTCGCTTTGAGTTGCGCGGCTGTTGAAATTCTCCTCCCCTTACACCTATGCCTTTAAAGCTTATATGTACTTGAAAAACACACACACACACACACACACACACACACACACACACACACACACACACACACACACAACCAACTCATGTGTCCTGTGATGAAATCCTGCAGCACATTGTGTGTGTGTGTGTGTGTGTGTGTGTGTGTGTAGCTCTCCAGTACAGTGTAGTTAGTTATTCCCTAGTGTACAGTTTTAACAGAGCTAATTTTTATCTCCAGCTCCGCCATTATACTATGATCAATAATGCATGCTGTAATTATTGACAGTGCCATGACAGCAGCAACTCACCTAGAATGCGGCATTGCGGTGTTGATGCTTGAGGCAGACTGATAAACGTACATATAGGAGTCGTACATCGATAAGAACGTCGTGTCAGTTCCTTGTTGGGAGGGGGGGGGGGGCTTAACGCTACTCAAAGCTCTGTTTTGCCTCCAAGTGACTGCACATCCTCTTTAGATACAGGATGTTGCTTCCGTAGGGGGCAAGTCAGCTCCATGAATCTCATAATTATGAGAATGCACAGACACACAAGAGATGGCAAGGGCTTTTTCCTCATCGCTCAGCAGAATCAGCTCTAACCCAATCACAAATACAGTTTTATGTAATGCAACAGACTTGCATATTAACTGCTAATATGGTTCTCTCTATCAGTTCCCTCTCCCTCTGTTTCTCTCCCTCTCCTGACTTGAGGCGGGTATTATCATTGTAATCAAGCGGAGACCCAGCTAACACGATCATTCTCTAAATCACCATGTAGAAATAATCCCCTCCTTCATATTTGATTATTGTAATAAATCTTTTTAACCAGCTATTCAGTCACACAGCAAGGGCGCACATATCCCTGCTGCATCCTTCAGTGGGGATGAAGGCTGCAGAATACAAGAGAGCTGCAAGGGTTGGTAAAGGGAACTTGTAAAATTTGCTCTATTTGCTGCTGCTCTTGAGTTCAAAATGTCTGTCTCTCGCTTCTTTTTTTGCTGGTGAACAAACAGAGAACTCCTCCCCTTCCCCCGTCTGAAAGCATGATTGCTCTGCACAACTCTCTTTCTGTCCTTTATTACTGACCTTACATCCCCCTACCAGGCTGGATCAGACCAGACAAGGTGTTCTTTCATTATGCAGTCACACACACCCACACACACACACACACACACACACACACACACACACACACACACACACACACTACAAACACACTCGCTGTCTGTGGTTTGGAAATTTCAAGGGGCCAATTTGACAAGGCACACCCACCTACTCACAACAAGACATGCTCTCAAGGTGTGCACACATTTGTATGCACTGTACAGAACATCTTTCAATCGCTCTCTCCCTCTGTCTCTCTCTCTTGCAGATACAAACACAAACACAAACACCCCACACACACACACACACACACACACACAGGCACAAACACACACACAAGCAGCAGAAGTCTGATTATCCAGAAATTCGGGAGACTGCAGAAAGGAGAACAGAGTAGGTCTGACTCATCTCTTTCAAATAGTTCCTTTTTTATTCAAATTTACAAAAAGAAAAAGTACAACAGAAATAAATACACTTTGTTCAGCACGCAATTGTGGAATTGTATCAACATCGTGCAGGAGTCATGAAGTTACCTGGGGGGGAGGGGGCAGCACAGAACCAATGGGGTCTACCTGTTTGGGGTCAAGAGGACTCCTGAGGCCAGAGGTCCCGACCTCCTTCAACCTGCACCCTTAAGTTACATCTCAACATATCTAAATCCTAAGATAACTGCTCTCATCCTTTGAGTGTGACTTCATTATCCTCAGTATATAGGGGATTTTTTTGGACAGAGGACTTGACAAATGGCCTGACAGGACCACTTTCGTCAGTCACTGTGGGTTTGTGCTTCTGAGCTAGCTTAGAGATTGAAAAAAAAAGAGCTGTGGAGTGCTGCAGAGACTGCAGGCTTTTATTCTATTTAAAACAACTGATTCAACTAATCACGATTTTGATTGAACCAATTTGCCGGGCTCAGGAGGTGGGATAATCAGCTCCGTCAAGTGGTTTAGTCGGTGCAGCACTCCAGAACTCTGAAATAAGCCAAATCAGGAGAATCATCACTTTGATTGTGACCAATCGGCCAGAGCAGAACTTTAAAATCAGACCAATCAGCAGAGATAAAACACCTGGAGCCAATCAAGATTGTGGAATAAACCATGTAATTGGAATGGCAAGAAAGTTCACTTATTGGTATACCATGCTAATTGCTTTCGCAATGGCTGCCCCAGAATAGGTGAAACTGTTATGGAAATGAGGATAGTTTTCTTTGTATGTTGAGAGTCACAGGGAATCAGAAAGTTGGCACATTCCACATACAGTAAATGCTAAGGAAAACGTTGCCCAGATGATGCATTGACAAAGCAACACATAAGTGCTCTTTACAACGATACTCATTGTCATAACAGAATGGTTCCAAGTTCTTTGGCAGTCATTTAAGGTTTACCAGAGAAATTATCATTCAAGACATCAAATCTTCATAAATCATTTGCCATTCTACTCTAATAAAATTAAGTTTAAAGGATAATTCTGTTTTATTACAACTTGGGTCTTGTTTTTTGTAGTTTTGACCATCTTTTCAATTAGTTATGATTACATTGTACACACCTGACTAAGTTGTCAGTTTAAAAAAACGATTAGCCTATATTGGGGTTAAGGCAACACCCCCGGTCCGACTGCCCATTTCACCGACGCTCCATTGTTCCGACCTCTCAATAACCCGAAAAATTCCCTTTGGACCTACAGTCCACTAGTCCGACGTCCCTTTGTTTCGAAAAAATAAACCCTCTGCTCTAACATCCCATTGTTCCGACCATATAGGGTTAGGGTTATGGTTATGGTTAGGGACAATTATTTATAATATTTCTTTAGGATTTTTGCCTTGTTTAACATGTCGGGAATCCCAAAGTTTCCTGTTTGAAACAGCCAAGATGAGGCGTCTTCTCACTGATCATGTTAGTTTAAGATTGGTTATTGCAGGGATATGCCCCATTCCTATTCATTATCATTGCAGGCTTATGGAAATATAAATACATATCCAACCCCAAACTAACTTTACCCTGCTGGACGTTGGACTTAGCCTACATTTTTATCTCAGTTTTTCAAAGATAGGCTAAACATATTAAACTAAGCTTATTAAAATGTGTTAATAAGCTAGAGAAAAGTAATTTTGCTTGTTATTTTTGATTCAGATTTTAGATTATGGGAGATGATCCAAAAAAGCCTACATGGTCGGAACAATGGGATGTCGGAGCAGAGGGTTTATTTTTTTTCGAAACAAAGGGACGTCGGACTAGTGGGCTGTAGGACCAAAGGGAATTTTTCGGGTTATTGAGAGGTCGGAACACTGGAGCGTCGGAGAAATGACATGACACCGGCTAAACAGTTGTCCATCTCCGGGGCTGTCAACACTGACCGAGCGTGAGGTCTAAACAAGTTTATGTGGTGGTAAACCAAAAGGAAACACACACTAAGGCTCAATTCAAGTGTCTTACCTAGATAAAATCCAAAAGAGATTTATGCCATTTTTCATTTATAGCTACATATGCAACTCTGTCGCCTAGAACACAAATCTGATGACAATCCGTTTTGGTTTTCCCAAGCTACAGGTCTGTCCTACTCTAGCCCACAGGGTGGTGGTAATGCAGATCATTTCAAATTTGACCTGATTAGGAATCAGATAAACACTTTAATGTGACAGGGAGAACAACGGCTGATATCAGTTTAATACCAGTGTCACACAGGACAGACCCTGTCGAGGCTTCTTCCACAGACTGCTTACGGTGGAGTAAAGGTTAAGATTATTAGGTAAGTCTTAGAGGGGCGAATGCAATTACAGATTTTCGAATGCTAGCTAGAATGCGGAGCAATGGGATTTCAGTCCATCTTCGATGCATTTACACGTAGCTTTTTCGAGATCCAATTGCTATCAAATTTGCCCAAGACACTTGGAATGACTCAGTATAAATGAGGTCAAATGTTTATAATAATCCCTCCTTGCCTACAGCAAGTACCTTGGATCAAACTGGAAACAGGAGGTTGGTCTGTAGACTTAGCGGAGACTTAATTAATGTATGTATGAAAATGCCAAGATGTTCCGCATTTGTGGAGCCCACAGAGCAAGCGCACTAGCGTTTCCTTTAACTCCACCTCCCAACCGCTCGGTCTTGGGCTCATTCATATAAACGGAGGAAGGAAAATAACTCTTGATTCAGCTGTGAGTGAATTTTACAACTTTTAGGACATAATTATGAAGATGAGGGCTATTTCAGTGTTCGTACTGGGAAGTTGATGTATCTGAAAAAAAAGTATCCGCTGTCTCTTCACAAGTCTATGGAAAAAAATAATTTTAGGCCCCCAATCTAATGGATCGGAAGTTGTAATTACACGGTTTGGCCACTATGTCAAATTGGCTTCAAAGCCCAGCGCCGTTCCTGAGGGCTTGGTAAACTTTGATAGATTTTTACAACAGACAGTTGTTGTAATCATTCACCTCTGTTTTCTCTTCCAAATAAGTTAGGCTGACTGAGGGGGGGTTGTTTAAGACCTATAAGCTTGTGTTTCTTGCCCCATTGGACTTAAAATTATGAAAATAAGACCCATGTTATAGCAAACCAGAATTATCTTTAAGGTTGGCACACTTCAAGTGTCTAATAGCCCATATGCCTTGTCACTTGGATTACTGTTACGTAGCTGAGGAAAGGTTTAAGTAGCTTTGAGGTACTGTTGAAATTACTAACTCAGATCCCCGGCTGAGGTTCTGCAACCCCACCACACACACACACACACACACACACACACACACACACACTCTTCTCCAGTTATTGTGCAGTATTTGTACGTTGGTCCTGATTCCATCCAGTCTGCACAGTGGCACTGTATGGACAAGTCTGTGTCTCAGGCAAAGGGTACAGAGGTGTATATGGGTTTCATTTCGGTCAGCGTGTAGCCTGACTTCCTGATTGGTTAACTAAGTGTTGACAGAAGCAGACCTTAACAACAAGATTATGGTGGACTAAACTGGTGGACAATAGCAAAGCTTGCAGCTTGACTTATGTGGGTGGCTTTACAGTGAACCAGTGACATGGAAACATTTCTGCAATGGCACACCAAAGACGTCCGCATTCAGGTTAGGGTATGTGGCAAAATTCCCCTCTGACAAAATGTGAGAATTTGATTTTGACTTTTTTGACTTTAGATCTATGCACTGGTCAAGACAAAGCATTATGTAATGTATTATTATTATTGTTTTGCATTATTTGTTGCATTGCCTGAAATGCATGAAAGATGATGGACAGTGACTTTCCCGTACTCTTATTAAAAATCTTACTCTTAAATGTACAGTTTATTATATTTCTAGAGATAAGTAACATAAAACTTTGTTTCATATCTCTCGGGCAGTGCAACAATAATGACCGAGCTGTATAACAAATTCAGTTTCAGTGTCTATCATTCTACTTTTGCAGAATAATAATAATCCAGTTTTTTGTTTTATGCCCATTAGAGGAATTCCCCCTCCTTCCATTGAATGTTCATGGCTTCTGTAACCAATATTTTGCACAACAAACTTTTACCAGAGGACACATGTATAATTCAATCCCTGGCTTGTCCATCTCAGACGAGCGCTACCACAAACCAAACCTGTTCACTTATCACACAGGTGTAGAATACATGGTGTTGTTTTCAGTCCAGCAGGCTGTTAAGTCCAGCTCAGTTCATCCATTTCTAATCTACAGTACATACAGAAAGTCCCAACAGTGCTGGACAAGTTCTGTTTTAGATTTTTTTTTCTTCTTACTTTTCATTGTATATACTCTCTTTTAGCAATAATATTCAGTGGTATTTACATTTGAAATGCTTTTACATACAGTCAAACATTGTATATTTTTGTTTAATTGACATCTTATAAAACAACTGTAATCTTTGACATTATTCATTATCTATTATTGAACATCACACAGTATAAAAGTGCATTCCAGCTGAAAACTCCAGCTCATTTGCATCCTGACCTTTAACAAGAACAAAAAGCCTCCATGTCGTGAGAGTCTCTGGGGTGTTTTTTCCCTACAATTTCATTACAGATCTATGGAAAGTTTTCATCCGGGAATTACGAGTGTTGAAAATGGGATTGATTGCCTTTTTTAGGTTTGCTGTCGTTTTCAAAAATCATGCATACTTTGTCCTCAAGACGTGTCAAGTGAGACTACAGTGGGGATACGCATAAAAAATAGGAGACTTCTTCCATAAAAAAATTTAAGAGATGAATAATAGAATCGCTATTACTCCATAGTAGATGGAATACTTGTGAATGGTTAAGCTTTTATAATTTACTGTAGTACAATCAAAGCCTTATGGTGCTCATTAGTTCTTTTGTGTGTGTGTCTGTGTGTGACTCTTTGTAAACATACCAACACTCGACTACAAAATGCTGGAGGGATGGGGGTTTGAGTGGGATCACATCCCTAAATCATTTAAATTTTTTACAATGTCTATTTTCCTTGTGGGCTGAGAGGAGGGAGGATCTTTTGCAGGATTTAAATGATTCATCATTTTCATTTGGAATGAAGTAGTGAGCTGAATAATTCACTTTTCTGCCACAGCAGATGGAATAAAAAGTAACAGTTTATGTACAATCGTCTCATTTCCCCGACCACTTCTCTATACAGTACATCCATCTCCTTACCCGTTCACATTATATTCAAATACATATTTCATCCCACGTGTGTTATCCTAGTTTCAAAACTTCCTTGTTAAATGTTTACTCTTGCACATTGTCCCGACAACTAATGTTGCAGCTAAGATATCATCAGTCACATCTTTAAATTGTCTCTGGGTACCATGAATTCTCCCTGCCACTATTGCTCCGTCTTTGTTAAATATGCACACGTATGCACTCACACAAACAAGTGATTGTATGCACTTCTGCTCGCACATCTGTCTTCCCTCACAGACGTTTCTCACACACAAACACACACATGCGGACACAAAGAGCAGACCGACACACACAACGAGAAACGTCTTTCTTCTTTTTTCCTGCTGTTTCTCGTTCCACACGTGAGAGTTGAATTAAATCGAATCTTGGATGTTTGGGTTGTTTTTCTTTGTCCAAAGCGTTTAACAAATTGTTGCTGCCCCGAGCAGAAGCAGCCTCTGCATTGTCTCAGTATCTGTGCTCAACCATATCAGCGTTTCAACACTTATTGCTTTAAATTACATCAATCACTCCCTCCCCTGACCTCGCACACTCCACCCTCCCTAGGCTGATTTTTCTCTGTCTCTTTCCATTACTTTGCCTCTTCATCTTTCTCTCCTTTAACTTCTCTTCACATTATTCTAACTCTGGTTGCCTTTTCATCATCCTCCTATTCCCTCCCTTCCTCTCTTACCCTCTTTGCCCCTATTTGATTAATTTGTATCCATCCTCAGTCTTTCCCCTCTTCTCCAGCCTGCTCCTCTCCCTCTTTTTTCTCTTTCTTCCCGGGCTCGTCTTTCTTTTCCTTCTCATTTTTGGCATCCACGTCATCGTTTTCCTTCTCTTCCCTTTCCTTCTCCCTGTCTTTGAAGAGTTGAGCTAATTTGTGGAACTGGGGTCCCCACTCTTCTAGCCCGGCCCCCCACTCCTCCTTCTCTGCATCCTTCTCTGCTTCGCTCTCGAGTGAGCTGAGGGATCCAGCCCGGGACCCTGTGCCTTCCAGGCCGTACACCTGCACAGAGTCGTACGGTGGCTGCGATGGGTCAAAAGTGACTTGGGCAAGACGCAGACGTAGGAACTCACCCACCCTCAGTGCCAAGGAGGGACCCCCAGGCCCTGGAGCTCCTCTCACAGCCTCCATTCCTGGAACCCAGCCGGCCCCAAAGCCCATCACTCCGCCGTATGCTCCCTGAGGCTGCCCTGGGAAAGGAAAAAGCTGGGGAGTTATATCCCTTCTGCCTAAAACATAACCCCCCAGACCCATCCGATCACGCCAGTCCCCAATTAAGCCAGCTGCTTCTGGGTAGACAGATGATATCCCTATGCCCTCTCTTTCTGGCCTTGCCACCACAAAGTTGCTCCCCATCTCTAGTCCTCCTCTCCCCAAGCTGCCGGGGTAGTCCCTCTGTCCCGATACCTCCCCCTGCAGGACAGTGGCATAGTTGCGTCCACTGGCAGGTTGTCCATTTGTAAAGGTGAACCCACTTCCATTTCCCCCTCCCCCTCCCCCTCCCCCTCCCCCTCCTCCTCCACTGCCTCCTCCTCCTCCACTGCCTCCTCCTCCTCCACTGGGATCAGATTCAGGCTGGCCAGAGCTTGTGCGGTTTGGGGACAAGCCCACACGAGAAGCCCTGCGTCCCGCCATGGGGAGGGTAGCCGAGTCGCACACCCAGCCTCCTGTGCTGGGACCCTGGCCCATCGTGGAGCCCGATCGTGTCATGACGAGGTGATGCTCCCTGGGTAATGACTCCGACTGCACCTGGAGGGAACGTAGGCGAACACGAGTGGTTTCAGTTCGGGGCTGGGGTAGGGTGTGGTACTGTTAGGTTTAGGGTTACAGTACCAAATGGGATGAAGGATAATTTAATGAGAGGCATAATAAAAGCAGAAAGATGGGGGAGGGGGATAACATAGGGTCCAAATGGAGGAAAAGCAGGAGATGGCGATGATAAAAAAATAAAAAATGATTGAGACGAAGGAGAGACAGACATTGAGCAGAACAGAGTTGGAAGAAGCCATAGATATTAATTTAGCACTAGAATGAGCTAACACTGCACTGTGAGAGGGAGATGGTGAGGGAAGTGATTGAGAGATAAAATATTTGAAAATTAAAGAAAGGGCCAGACAGCCTTGCTATGGCCTGATAAATAAAACAAAAGGTAGAAAAGATAATGAACAGCAGGATATAAATGTGCTGACATGTCTGAATCATCAACTTCCTCCAGCAGTGTCCTGGACATGTCAGCTACAGTACAGAGATGAAAAATATTATAGCGTTGTAATCACTGCAATAAAATAGTATATCAGGTTGACCGCAAACCTAATAATTATTTTATGTTTGCTTAATTACTTTCTTACTTACTCGTTTGCTTATTTAATTGAATAATTATTCATTCAACTTTAATGCGTTCTCCAATGCAGCCATCTATCATTAAACAAGCCATTTATTAAATTTTAAATTGTTTTTCAATGCAATCCTTCCATGCATCCATTCGTCCATCCATTCATCCATCCATTCGTCGATCCAGCTATCCATCCATCCATCCATGTATTAAACTGTTTTAGTACAAAATTCACAAAGTTCACACCAAACATGCATCCTATGCATAGTTTGTACAATGTAGAATAAAAAATGTCGGTACCTAAAGCATTAAATCCTACAAAACATCTAACTTGGATGCTACATAGCTATTTATACAATACCAATACTTTTCTGACCTTATCCCTCTTCATCCCTCTGAAGATCAGGTAACTCTTTGAATTTAGAGTGCACATAATGTGATTCTATTTTTTTTCTCTACAGCAACATTGGAGCCTATCAGCGCCAGAATGCCATTGGAGGCTCGTCATGGAGGTCAGAATATTTGGGATCAAATCAGATCAGCTGAACTATGATCCCAAATTGTGCATTTATGGGGAAAGCGTGGTCACAGTGATCCTTACCCAGTCCACATCTTGACTATGGTTGGCCTTGTCCTCACTGCTCCCCTCTGTGCAGTTGCTTGCAGTTCCTGTCCCTCCTCCTCCTCTCTCCTGGCTGTCACTGGTCCTCGGCGTTCCTCCATCCGATGTGCTTACCCCACTTTGGGGTGCAGTCCCGTCACGGCTTCCCGTGCGACTCCCTGTTCGGCTTCCCGTGCTGAGGTCTGTGGGAGCGATGTACACTGCCCCAGACTCCATGGCCCCTACCATGGCCCCCTGGTTCTGGATGACTAGAGAGTGGTCTGGTTGGCCTCCAGGAAAGCGGTATCCCAGCTCTGCCAGGCCTGGTTCAAATGTTCCACCTGGTGTGCGGCGGAGAACAGGTAACGTGTGGCTGCTGTAACAGAGGCGACCATAGAGAGGTCCACTTGGTCCTGAGTAGTTGTGATCCACACCTGGATTCTGAGCCCAGCTAAAGGTGCGAGCTTTGTCTTGGTTATGATGGGAGTAACGTCTGTGAGACACAAGGCAAAATCACCATTCAACTTTGGGAAGTCAAGTTCATTTTATGGCATTTTTTACTTTGTTTGACAGCAAACAATAGAGGCAATATCCAGGTGGGAAAAATCTAATTAAAGGGGTATTTCAGTGATTTTAATAGTCAAAATTGATGCACCCAAAGCCAACGTATATCTTGACTTTTAGCCTCTAGTATGAAGAGCAAACTTATTACAAACTGTTAAGTTACTTTCTCAGACTGAACAAAACCTTCCTCTAGAACCACAGAAGACTTGCTGCTGCTCCCCATGACTACAGAAATCCATGTGTAGAAATTGGTGGGAAGTCTGTGTAAGATCTTACCAACGCAATACAACAGAACCATAAACTACAGCTTCAAAGTCACCATAAAGTTTAACCATCTGCCCCTCTGTGACACAGAGCCAAGAAAAATGAAATTTAAAAACATAACAAAGGTATTGCAGTGATATTGCAATGGATTGCGTTAGATTTAAAGGGTTTTTCATGTTGTTGTGTCCACATCCATAAATTGCGGGGAAGCAATTTTCGATAAACTAAATGCAGCCTTTGTACTTGTTTATGGCCCCTCCATATGGCTTGAATAAATTCATCGGAAGTAATTATTAGTCCAAAGGCAATAACAATGTTTCACAGAAACATCAAAGTGGGTGCAAACAACTCTCTGATGTAGCAGAACATAAACGAGCTTTAACAAAATGAGCACAACAAAGTGGTCTCCTAGGACCTTGATAGCCTTCTGTCTCAGCATTTTGATCGGTGACAGATTATGATCAGGGAGTTAAGGCTCGATCAGTTACTTAAGGGGATCAAATAAGTGGACTGAGATGAAAGCTTTTACTCTGAAGAAGTGCATTTGTTTCCTCCCTAACTTCCTTTTAGCGCATAATAAGAGGCCAGCCATGAGGCTTGATGCAATTAAACATCACACAAACACCCTCTGCCTACTTACACATTCCTGCTGTCCAGGGTGCGATAACCACGTGAGCGTGAGCTGTGCGGGGCGCTCTGGAGTGCGGCAATGTCAAAGGCAGCCGTGTCGGCCTCGCCCCCGCCCTCGTCATCATACGTTATGATGTTCTCACGTACGTCGTCCTCCTCTAGCGGTGACAGGGAGTCACGCTTCTGACGGCGCAGTGACAATGACAGCGCACTCACCGCTGCAGAGGGGTGGCAGAGGAAATAAAGGATATTGAGGCATAGGAGAGGAATTGGACAAAAGAATGATTAACAAGGGAGAATGGGGCAGAAGTCACAGGGGAAATAAAGTAAATGAGGAAGAGGAGAGAGTGAGCAAGGGAGAATTTTTCAGGCAGACAAAGAGGTGAGACACAGAGACAAAACAAATACAGAAGAGGCCTTGGGTTAGTATATTATGGCATATCAGCAGGCTACATGCCTCCACTGTGTAATTGACTTTGAGTTCCAGTCAGGCAAATGGACGCTTTATTCTCCCATGACCCCACAACTCTTATTCCATATTCCCAAAGCCGAGAGCTACATTTGACCCAGGGCTGTGGGCAAAGAACCAAGCTATGGAAGCTCTTGTCTAACAGGCTACCTGTGATAACGTCTACCCTGAAAGATGGAATTGTTCTGCTATAGTCATGCACTGTTTATTAAACTCATCATGTGTAAAGTAGGGAAATATTATACTTGTATATAGTTAATATAGGGAATACTTGGAGGAAGTCTCTAGGTCGTCATGGGTCCAACATTTTGGAATTTGGAAGCTTTACCCTTTATATAAAAGACACCTGATCCAAATGGGATCCTGAGGACAGATCCAAAAAAATACCCAGATAATTATTGACCAATCCCTAAGACTCACTACACGCCAAAATTAAAAGTTCGCAGTACTTTTTGAGACAATGGGTCTTCGATTTGACACAGAAGTTAACAGCAGCAGGATCCTTATTTCTAGTTGACCACCATGGATTTTGTCAGCTTAAAAGACGTATCAGCTGTATCTAGAAAGGGTTAGTTAATACCAATGCCCAGGGGAGTAGCACAACGTTCTGGGCCCTGTAGAAAGGCATTTTCTATGGGCCCCATCCCCGCATCCACAGCTATTCATTCTAGCATCTTTTTGGGCCCTCCTCACATGAGGGCCCTGGGTACTCAGTCCCCTTTTCCCCCCAGTCCAACGCCCCTGCCAATGCCCCAAACTCTTGAGATACTGAGTATCTCTCTTATTAGAGCTCCATGTAAACTGTTACGGCATGTGGATTAATCCAAGATTTGACAGACCTACTGTGCTTAGTTACAGTTGCTAAGCTATGATTGGACAGTCTTTGCTTGGGGAAGGGGTTTAGCGACCAGTCAATTACACTGTATCCAGTTTGAACAACACTGTCATTCCCATACAACAAAACTGCATTCTCAATTACAGTTCAATTACATGTTGCTGTTTTAAACAGCCTTAACATTGTTGGAGTTTGCGTTATTTGAGCCATGAAACTAATCTAATGATTCCTGAAAGGAGTGGGAAATCTCTAATCGTTCCTAACAATTTGAGGGATCACCTTCATGCCACAACTCATATGTACAGTATTTCTCTCTTCATAGGAGCCTTTGAAAGTGGTTTACCAATGGCTTAATGTTCACCTTATGTATGCCAAGCCCCTTTTTAATAACCAGATGGGATCCTGATGGAGCTGTTGTCGGAGCTTCTGTAAAACATTTGGCATTTTGGGGAGAGCCCAGTAATACTGTTTGAGATTAGCATGAACCTCTTATAGACAAGAAAAACAAAATTTCCAAAACCCTCGCTCTATTTTAAAGCTACAAACTTGAGGCGAATGCTATAAAGTTGTGTGTATTTCCTTATGCCCTTGTCACTTCGAGAACTGAATTCTAAACTCCACCAAAAGCCACTCGTCATGATCACCTTCACGCCATGTTGCGTTTCTTTCTTGATTGAACTGGTCTCTTCCAGAATGATAATGCCCCTATCAACATAGCATGAGTAGTGATCCAACCGACTGAACAGAAATGACAATGCTGCTGGCCCCGAGCCAAAGCCTTCTCAGCACCTAGACATTATCCAATTGAGCATTTGAGAGTTTCTGCAAAGGTGGCAGTGACATTTTATTATGTCGCTATCAAAAACTGCAGGGCCCAGATAATCACTCAGAATTGTTATTTTAGCAGTGATTAGCGCTGACCTTGCCAGAGGAGATGACTGGACCAAAATTGTGAGGAAAAGTAAACCTCGCTATTGAGCAGCTGTGACTAAGAAAAATATTTACGCTGCTGCCTCCATTATTTTCATATGCAGATTAAGCATCCAGGGATGTGTTGGAGGGTAAACAGCCCTAAACACTATTTACTCATCTTTTTTATTTGTAGATTAGCATTAAACTCTTTTATAGGCAGTAAATCTTAATGACATAACTTCATAAACTATGCTAAGTGATGTAGTAAAAACACTATGTAGGTTATATAAGTACTGTAAGGGTCTTTCTAGGGACAAAAAATAAATTCATAAGACAATTTTTTATTTTCACTGTTGTTATTGTCTTATGGTGATCTCATCACCATGTCTCTTCATAAACTCTATGTATCAAAGTATTTACCCAGTAGTGTGGCGACACAAGCCAGGATAGCCAGCAGGGCGGCGGTACTGAGCCCAGGGGAAGGCAGAGTGGACTGCTGAGGGAGACACACCGCCTCTCTTTCCCAGTCCCACTCGCCCTCGGACTGTTTGTCCTTCTCTTTCTCCCCGGCCCGTGCCCCTCCTCTCAGACAGGGACAGACGGACACAGTGACTGTCCCGGTGCTGGTAAGGCCGGACGTCCCGTCCCTCAGGACCAGTGGCACGTGGAGCGTCAGGGTGGAGGATGCGGAGCGGGACAGCGGCTGGAGCTGGGACAGCAGCACCAGGCTCGCTGTGGGGCCTGAAGGAAGACAATTCATCCATTGTTAACTGCATGAACCAATTTCCCCATTTTTTCCTGAGCTGAATGGCAGCAAGAGGTTGTTTTTACACATGGAACACATAATAAGCCCACACACCTTTATTTTTTAAATTTAGAATTCATCAATAACAACACAATTTAGAAGGACAGACAAAGAGCTTTGGCCTCTATTGGTCTGACTCTTACTGTGAAGTCTGCATTGGAGATATTTTTAGATTTCTTCTAAATTAAATGTGAAAGGATACAAAAGGCCACAGATAAGGGCGGAACACAAACATAGTGCAGACAATATTTAATTAGCATGAAAGGCACTGCAAAGTCATCATAAACACGACTCAATTATCACAACAATCTTCTCTGATTTTAATCACAGATCGATTATTACCGTTTTTAACAAAGCAAATAATACAGCATGCCTTTGTCAGACAAGCTGTCCATATGAGAACAGAACATGTTTTTCTTTTTCTCTGTTCTACTGTTGGATGACATATCAAAGAGGCCTGTGATTCAAAATGTCAGTGGGTTAATCCTCCAGATCCACAGTCCAACCAGAGCAGGTTGGCTCCTCGTGGTTTTGCCAAGTTGAGGAATGATTAGCAGGCCAATGGTGCAAATGATAGCCAATGAGTTATTATGTCATCTGCTATTATAAATCATACTGCTTAATGTGACAGTACTATCAGGCGTTAAACATCAGTACAGTAGACATTCCCCAAACAACCGAGGATGTGTGCACAGCCAAGGGACAGACTACACATATCAAGATAACTTGACTATCAACTTTTTTATCATTTAGAAAAAGTACAATTTGCTTAAACTTGCACTAATCACTCCTTTTTTTCTTAACAATGGATCAAATAACTGTTTGTAGTGTAAAAGGGGTTGCTTGTACTGCCGAACCCACAGAGACTTATCACCCAACTCTGCTGTTTTTATTACATTACATTACATTACATGTAATTTAGCTGACGCTTCCAAAGCGACTGACAATTGCTATATATGTCAGAGATCACACGCCTCTGGAGCAACTAGGGGTTAAGTGTCTTGCTCAGGGACACATTGGTTGATGTATCACAGTGGGAATCGAAGCCAGATCTACCACACCAAAGGCATGTGTCATATCCACTGCACCATCACCACCCCATCTCTCATCCCCTCATCTCTACGGAGTTCTTAGCATATTTTAGTTAAATGTTTTGGTTTTATGTCCTGCAACTTTATTGTTTGGTTCACTGTCACCACTCTCAATGACCACCTTTTTAGTGAAATTGCTATGTTAAACTGTACGCTGCCTGCTCAGCACCAAATGGCAGACATTGTGTTTTTTTGCCCTGCCCCGAGGTGGCTAAAAAATCAAAATAAATGAAAACAAAAAGTTTTAAATTTGATTCTAAATTTATTTTAAGTAAATATATATGCGATTTGCTACAGCTTCTGGACAAGTGACATATCTCGCTAACATGATACATGAATTCAAGCAACTAAACAGTAACAGTCCTGTAAATGCATCAAAAAGTGTAGCAAAACAGCAAGAGTTAAAAAAAAGAAGAAGACTGCTAGCTGCTGATCAGGGATGCACTGCACAGTAAACGGTGCATGTTTCAAAAAATTCAAAAACTTTGCAAATGTTTTATATTTTATTCCACATGTTTGTTAGGCCTCAAGGATACAAACAGTGTTTTTTGGTATGAAACGCAGTCTGCAACCATTCCTGTGTTTGTTTTCCACAGGTGATGAATAATTGCCAAAATATATATTTGTGGATACATTATTTCTTCTTTATGTACGACACTGTGAATGTGAATATGATCTAAGACACAAAATTGTTGTGAATTTAGGCCGGGACATATTTGTTAGTGAATGCAGAAACTTTAATTTAATTTGTATTATTTATTTAAAGTTTTATTCAGCAAAAATAACCCCTAGCGATTATGATTTGATGCAGTAGTACAGCACATCCTTGAATAACAAGCCCAACATGTGTAAAGGTGTATGTTTACATGTTTGTACTGTACTGTATATGTCTATTAGATAGTGTGTACTTGCACTGTATATCCATTACTGTATGTGTGTATTTGTGCAGGGAAATGAAACCGGTACAGACAGAGAATGTACTAGAAACAAATACTAAGTAGCAACATTCAATTGAGCTGAAGTGAATTAAATGAAGCAGCTCTGATTTCTTCAAAAGCTTTTTATTGGGAACCGTATGTATATGTGGCTTTGGGGAGGAGAAGATTGATGCAGAGGATATGTGAAGGCAAACAAGAGGGACAAATAAAAGAGAGGAGCATAACAAAGCAAAACAATGGGGTCACCGGAGTTAAGAGATGGATGGTAGAAGAGAGAGGCAGAGACAGAAAAAGGGAAGGGGGGAGGTAGAGAGAAGAGAATGAGGCAGAGGGGGAAAAAGAAAGAGAGACTAGGCGAAAAGACGAAGATGGAAAGAGAAAGGTGGAAAGAAAGTGTGGAATTGAGAGCATTAAAAGGTAGGAAAACAACAAGAGTGTGTCTGCCAAGGGAACAAAAAAAAAAGGAATTAAGAGATATACAGAGAGAACAAAAGATTGAGTGCCTACCACCACTGTCCCTGACGCTGAAGTTGAGGGCGGCGCTGGACTCCGGAGGGATGCTGAAATACACTGTGCTGTCATTCCCTCCCTCATCTCTATCAATCGCCCGCAACACCTGCACCACCTGAAACCCAGAGATAGAGAGAGCAGAGAAGATTGGGTGAGGGAGGGTGTTAATATGTGTGTGTGTGTGTGTGTGTGTGTTGGGGGGGGGGGGGGACACCGGGAGTAGAGAAAAAGAAGGTAATGGCAGAAACAGTTACACAGAGAGTGCTTTTACAGTAGCTACAAACCATTAGCCGACGTCAGCAGGAATCAAAACAAGCCAAACAATTAGCATAGAGACGCAAGCCAACTGTGTCTGATACTCACACCCAATAAATAACTGGGTCTGACGTGAATCGACCAAATTGCACAAATACAGTGCAGTGTGGCTTTTCAATTTAGTAATAGCATCTGCACCCCGCCTTCAGTGGCATTCGTAACGAAATTAATCTAAAAAAATCTCCCGCAGCCTAAGCTGATGGGCAATTTATTTTTAATGAAAAACTCTGGTCGTCATTATGCAAGATGTCTTTTCAGAAAAGCTTTCGAGCGCTAGTTACTAGACTGAATGCAGAGATGAAGGGTGCCGCATGCCCTCCGAGTTAGTCAGTGTCTCTAGGCCTCGAGAACATTTGTTATGTACAGTCGCATTATGTTATTAGTTGCTGGGTGTGAATATTTAAACACGTTTTGGCTAATGACTTGTCATATACAGAGACATGCGCACACAACCCGAACACATTCGACCATATCGTAATCTGTCTTTCCTGAACTGTCTCCCCTGCTCAGTCACATAACAGTATACACACAAACACTAACATCACAGGCAAAAACAAATCAATGTCGTTGCCACAGAATCACAGATTTAGTGGCGAAACAACAAAGAAACAAGCAGAGCAAAGAAAAACACCAGGAAAAAAAACAGATGGGCCAAGACACCAAATTATGGCGATGGAGCCAGCGTGGAATACTGAATTTGGGATAAGAAAAAGAGAAAGCAAAGGATGGTTTCCAGGGAGAAATTGAGGAGCACAGAGATGATTTCTACAATTGAGATAGCATCAAATGAAAACACAATGATGCAGAAAAATAGACAAGAACACAAAAAAAGCAAGACGGATGGCAGGAAATAGGGAGACAGTCTAAGAGGAGACTCGAGTTTAATTACAATGTGAAGAGCTGCTGCGTTCCGATAACAGGTCATGGAGGGTACACCTGCCTCCACAGAGAATGGGCACACTGTAGCGGTGTGCTGCTATATCTGAATAAATAAAGCTAAGTATTACTAAAATGTATATGCTCCTATACTTTAATAGGCAAGTCCTTGTATGATATGCTTTGAACAGCTTTGAAGGACTGTAGCTTATGTTTATTTATAGGAGACATCACTGTTTGAAATACAAGAATCAAACCTCTCATCTAACTCCTTGTCTGACAAAATAATGACAAATTTACAGTTTGGTCATGTTTTAATCATATGATTTGTACATGAACATAGAGGACAATATTTGTGTGTTTTCTCTGTCATAATAATAATGATGTCAACTTCCAGATTCATTATGAATATTTGTGCATGTTTTGTTTACCCTAGTGCCTTAGTACAACATACTATATGGTTTATAGCTGGCATACAAAACTAAAACCTACTAAAACTAAAAAAGTCAAGGATACTAATTAGCAGTGTTGTAATGTAACGAAGTACAAATACTTCACTACTGTACTTAAGTAGAATTTTCATGTATCTGTACTTTACTTTGTTATTTATATTTCCGGAAACTTTTACTTTTACTCCACTACAGTTTCTAAATAAAATGTATACTTTTACTCCACTACATTTCCCCTAAGCATCTTAGTTACTCGTTACTACAAAATAAAATCAGAAGTAATTTGTTACACTGGAAAAAAAGCAGGTTGGGCGAATCATTGCTCCTAAATTGCCAAGATAATGCACGCTCCATTCCAGTTGGTGACCTAATGCCTGTTTGTTGCCAAGCGGTAAAAAAAAAAAAAAACAGGCCAAAACTAAAGAAGAAGAGGAGGAAGCAGAATGACTGATAGTGTCATGGAAGCACCTGGTGCAGGCTCTGCCGCCATGGTAACAGACGATGATCACCCCGACGACAGTGGTGATGAAGATAACATTACACATTTGGGCATAAAGTTCATAATCAAAGTTTTTTTTACTTTTACTTTTACTTCTAATACTTAATACATTTAATATCAGAAAATTACTTTTGATACTTAAGTACAGTAAATATTAGATACTTTAAGACTTTTACTCAAGTAATATTCTAAAAGGATACTTTTACTTCTACCAAAGTCATTTTCTGGTAAGATACTTGTACTTTTACTCAAGTATTGCTTTCAAGTACTTTATACAAGACTGCTAATTAGCCATATGCAAAAGAAGAGAGTAGCCTATACATGAGTATAAATCCATGATCTGTGGCAATACTGAGGCTATACAAAATGTACAAAAAACTAATTGAAGAACGGTAAACAAACTAATTAGGGCCCGAGCGCAGACAGCGGCGAAGGCCCTACTGAAACTGAAGGAAGTATTATTTTCCCGGCAAATGAATTGCCTTTTTGAGGGGCTTAACATACTCAAAAACTCACCAAAATTGGCGGTCGCATCAAGTCTGGTGAAAATTTACGTATTTTAAGGGTTTCTGGAATAGGCGCACAAAAATGGCTCGCTGTAGGACATTTATAGGCCAAAATTGACTTTTGGTCATAGCGCTTGAGCTGAAGATCTTTGCCCGAATCCGTTCAGCTCTACATAGCGCCCCCCCCGCTGGCAACAGGAAATCAGCCTTATATGACAAACATCATCCGATTTACATGAAACTTATAATGTGTGGTCTACATGTGATACTAAGCTGCCCCCTATACTTTAACCACGCCCACTTACTCAGACCACAATAACATTTGAACCGTTTAAGGTAGACCCTTGTGTGAGGTATCATTGAACTCAGCAGAGAGTTCCTTATTCATTGGTGATGGTATGCTTAAGCTATGCCCCCTTTCATAACTGGTGACCTGTTTAAGGTAGTCTTAAGTGAGGTATCATTGAACTCAGCAGAGACTTCCTTTTTTATTGGTAAAGGTTTGCCCTGACCCCTATGCTTTGGCTACGCCTCCTTTCACAGCTAATGAACTGTATGACGTAGAGTCTTGTGTGAGGTATCATTGAACTCAGCAGGGAGTTCCCTTTTCATTGGTGACGATTTGCAGAGTCTGAATGCGCAAGGAGCAGTGTCCGCCAGTAACCCCGACGCGCGCAGAGGCACGAGGGCCAGACCAACGCTGCTTGCAGCTATAATTGTATGTTAATATTTAAAGCAAGTACATTTTATCAGCATAGTATAGCAGTCTTAGTTCCTTTAATAAAGTCTAAGAGTCTACAGCCATGCCAGCAGCTCTGTTAAGGTGTACTAAGGCATTTAGCTTGGAGCTAAATGCTAACATCAGCATGCTACCAGGCTAGCAAGCTAATGTTTAGCTGGTATAATGTTGACCACGTTCACCATCTTAGTTTAGCATGTTTGCATGCTAACATTTGCTGATAAGCAGTAAACACAAAGTACAGTTGAGGCGGATGGGGACCCGGTGACTGCGCTAAATTAAATGTGATGGTGTGTACCAAATTTCATGGCAATTCATCCAATAATTGTGGAGACATTTAATTGAAAACCATAAATGCCATCCTCATGGTGGTAAAAGGCAGGGGATCATTATAGTTGTTAGGATTCATCCTCTAGGAACCATGGGTTTCAGAAAAAAACTAAAATGTATCAAAACCCACAAATTTCTTTATTTGGCGCCATCTGATGGACATAATGAAAAAGACACTGTGGCAGAGAGCAATGCAAATTGATTCACCCCACAACCCAATCAGAGTCTGATCATCAGACCCAGGTACATTGACAGAAATGGTTTAAAAACAACACATACAGCCCTTGAACTTGTGTTTTGAACTTGACAACCTAGGACTTCCCATAACCTGATTTTTAAGAACCTTGTGAGACTTTGGTACTAGGTTCCATTGTGCCTTTTTGACGAATCACAATCTTCAGCATTGCTGACCACTTACAAGCAGTGTTGCCAACTTTTTTCCAATTTAAGTAGATAGCACTAGCTCTAAAGTCATTAAAAGTTGGCAGATGACATGTGCTCATTTGTGTATTGGTGACGTCATTGAGCATCATTTCTATAAAGGTTAGATGTTGTATCGGCCCACTTCCTGAGCACTGCGCAAGAGGAGAGGAAGAGATCCATCCCGTACTGTTGGCAGAAGAGCTGTGGACTGAGATTACACTGAGCAGCATGCATGGGTATGAATTACAATATAATATATGAATAAATCGCTAAGAGGGTCTGAAAAGTCGCTAAATCTAGTGAGAAAGTTGCCGTGTTGGCAACACTGCTTGAAAGTACCTGGAACAAGCATTTACTCTCACCACATGAGCAGCGCCAAAATATAGTACTAGGGACGTGTCTCAGATGGGGGTGGAGAAGCATGGAAACAAAAGCAGAACCGGCGACAATGGCTAAACCTTAAATAATGTTTCGTCATGTTCCTGCAGTAGAAAAGGATGAATAGACTGCACCAATTTTCACTGGGATTGTCCCATTTTTATACGAACAAAGCTTGTTCCAGCAGAATTTGAAAGCTGTAATTAAAATACTTTTATACTCATAGGGGCTTTAAATTGTAGTTTTTTAACAGAACTTTTCATACAGACAAATACATTGACATCAAAGGTCACTCAAACACATACTGACCTGCCCGATGGAGGATGAGTCACACATGGCAGTAGTGTATTGCCTGTCGAGTTCGGGTGCGTTGTCATTCAGGTCTAACGTCTCTATTGCAACCAGAACTCTGGAAACCTGGCTGGGATTGTCTGAAAGAGCCAATCAGAAACAGGCAGCTTACAATAGAGCACTCTAAGATACCTATGACAGCTGTATTTAGAAAAAAAATTGATGAATACAATTCCCCAGTGCAACAAACACCAGTGTGCACACACAGAGGTGCCTCGTTGGCACTCCATTAAATCCATTCAATTGTCCTCATAGGCGAGATCAAGCTTTTCAGTCTTTGTCCAGAAACTTTAACAGCACTCAGATCACATTAGCGAGCACAAAACTGGCTAAATATACAGAAGTACATTTAGTTTCATTTGGGTTGTGTTACAGCTCAGAGGTTCCCAGCTGGAGTACGACTGACGCTCCATAGCAGTTACATTTTTCCACATCAAACTGTTCCATTTTTAGCCAAAGCACATCGTCAAATGTGTGTGTGTGTGTGTGTGTGTGTGTGTATATATGTGTGTGTGTGTGTGTGTGTGTGTTGCTAAGAAAGAGAGAGAGGAAGCAGAGGAGGGATGTAGAAAGCGGTCAATGTGCATGCAGTTACACAAGGGCGCAGTTTAAATGGATTGTCAGAGGGTCTGCCATACCCCATTCAATTGGATATTTACACACACTCGAACATGAAGTTTTCTCAGCCACGCTTGAAACGCACAGAGTCATACTCTGAGCTGAACATTTACCATTACATGTTATGCTGCTCTTGTATTGGGATCCTCAAACACAATCCAGGCTCACCAGCACACATATTCACTCATGTATCTTAGCAGGCAACAGTGGGCCACACATTCTGTAAATGAACACACACACACACACACACACACACACACACACACACACACACACACTCTCCCACATAATGTTCTCAAACCTAGTATTAACACTGTGTCACGGATGACAGTGAATGCTTCCCACCACGAAAAAGCTGAAAATGAGCTCTTGCTGTAATGCTACTGGGTGAGCTGGCCTGCCTGTGGCCATGGCAGGGCTCCTACTGTGCTTTGTGTCAACTCAGCCTCCAACAGTCTGTTTATTAGATAGAGCTCATTATTCAAGACAAGCACTCACTGTGCTGCCTTCACAGTCCTACCAACACTGCTGCCACAAGGAGCCCTGAGTAGATTTTAAGTAAAGATTAACTTTGTCCAGAACAAGACTTGGCAGGGAAAACAACTTCCTCTCCTTGCACACAGCAGCCACTGGACAGCATTCTTCAGCAATACTTTCACTTTGGCACCAACTAGTTTGATTGAGATTTTTTTTATTTTTTTAGGGCTGAGAGGAAGATCCAAATTATATCGTAGGACTTGCCAAAATGACAATTAGAGCCAGGATTAAGCAGGAGGCTGGTGTTAATTTTAAAAAAGTCATTCAGACTAATCAAGAAAATAGGTTGTTTGTCATTGCCTTCCAAAATGATTCATACATGTATGAGCATTTTTTGGCACCACTATCAGCAGAAAGACATTATTTGTCAGTTCTTTCTAAAAATTAATATGACCATTAAAAGAGACATATGCTCATTCTCAGGTTCATACTTGTACAGTATTTGGGGATTCTACTAAAACCTGTTTACATGCTTTAAAGGTCACAAAAAACATTCTTTTCTCATACTGTCTGTCTCAATATACCTGTATTTACCCCCTGTCTGAAATGCTCCATTAAAGTGCCTATCTCTTTAAGCCCCCCACCTGAAAAATCCCAGTCTGCTCTGATTGGCTGGGGAGAAAAATATGGCACACCTTTGCATGAGCAGTTCTCAAGCTGTGGGTGGATATACTCAAATAGGGGGCTGTATATTATTGACCCCACATGTGACATAGGAAGAGGAGCCAAATCTGAATGTCTCATTGATAGGCAGTCCAGATACCCAAATGTATGTGCACAAGCATGTCTCCTGCAAGGATAGGTGATCTGGTGATATATTTTTTTCTTTTTGTCAACAAATCCCATGAAAAGATCAAAATCAACAAATAATTGATCCTGTTACAGTAACCGATTATCTACCAATTGTCTGTGTATCCATATAGCTCCTTTGTTGTCCAAAAATTAATAAAAACACATCAATGAGGCCACTCCTTTTCATTGGATGTGTCCTTTCCATATCGTGAACATGGTAGTTTGAGTCAGTCCCACATCAACCTACTTCCATGTGTGTTAATCCCAAACTGTTGTTAGGAGATTATTTTACTGTTTAAAAAAAATTTAACTATATATTCATGACCCTTTTTTCAATAGGAATTGAATTGGCTGGAGAATGACTGCCACAGACAGATAAGAGAAATAGAAAGAAAGAAAAGTATTGAGAGATGAATTTGTAGGCAAAAACAAAAATGTACAATATTGTCAGTCTAACCCTTAAACCCAACCACATTACGTGTTTTGTTTCTCATGCTGTCACTGCAGTCCATGCTCTCTACCCCACACACACACACACACACACACACACACACACTGTCATGGCCACAACTATGGATCTCGAGAGGGATCACCAAATGGTTTATAGGGTTGTACCACTATTAATTGGTGTATCAACACCAACACTTCTTGCTTTATTACTGTAATATAAAGCACCTATTTGTTTCAAAGTTTATTCTTGACCCTGGAAATAACAGCTGACAAAACATCACCTTGTTCATGGCTAAAAGCTCCAGAAAAGCGACAAAATAGACATTGCGATTGTCCTTTCATCTGCATTTTCCTGATTGAAACATGACGTGTGAGGTGCCCCGGTGTTTGTTGAAATTCTCTGCTTGGAAACTGAAAGGTGTTTACCGTTCTTCTCTGGCTGGTCTCTGGCTATTTGTTGCTTTAATTCTTTGTTTCCACTTGAATCCTTATGAGAAGAGATCTATCGCAGCATCAGATTACTCACACAGTATAGATCAATTAATCCTCAGGCAAGCTGTAACAAACTATTTGTGGAGCCAAACATTCCCCTCATGGCTTGATGATTCGAGTGCTAAGCCGCTTAGTGAATTGCATCACACACTGGATACTGTGCTTTTCAGATACTGCACAATTTACAGTTTACACCTTCTTAAACCTCTTACACTCTTGTGCTCATCAGTGGGTGCAGGTGTCAGTGGTGGTAAAATGTTGGTTTAATTGAATAGTTTTAGCAATGAATAAAAGAAATGATCCAACAGACAAGCTCTTATGATAGCTCAGTGTGAAGTGGTGTACAAAGAGTGATCTCTGACCTCTCTGGGTGGCGATGACAGTAATGTTGTGCCAATGTTCCCGTTCCCGGTCCAGCTGCATGGCTGTGGTGATGAGGCCGGTGTCTGGGGTGATACGAAACAGAGCCTCTGGGTCTGACTGGGGATCAATGGAGAACCTGGAGAAGAGAAAGTAGGGTGGGAGGAGAAAGATAGTTAAAGTTGAGAAAAGGAAGGTGAATGCAAGTGAGTGTAGAAAGGAAAAGTGAAGGGAAGAAGCAGAGATGGCAGTGGGGTGCAGAGTGAAAGAAGCACACAGGGCGAGTGTGTGAGGGAGCGATAAGGAAGTCTGCATTCAAATGGCCAAAGAATTAATATAGGGAGATTATCGCCGCTGATAGGAGCTCTTTTGAAGTGACTCCGATTATCTTAATATCTCCATGAATATACCAACTATCATTCCTCCCCACACACTCACTCTTAGCATTTTGACGGTGCTAATTGGGACACGGTTTTCTGTGGTTGTCACAGTCAAATCATTCGCCTCCCAGACAATACCTACTGCAAACAGAAGGGAAAAGATTGGACCGCAAAAATGTATGTGGTTACTGTTGGCTCAAGGGAACACCAAGTAGGTATTTGGTTGGCTTATATTTATTTTCTTACTGTTGTGTGTTGTTTCTTTTAGTTAGAGAGCTGAGTTTAAATTTCAAAAACGCTATTCCCCTTAAGGCTTAAAAATATTTATTCCTGAGATTCAACAATCGATATTAAAAAAAACAACCAAAAAACAAATCATATCCTCTAAAACATTAAATAAACTAAGAAATACAACAATCAGCATCATTAAGTGCTTGATATTTTACACAAACGGTTATTTGAACCATGCAACAAGGCAGTATTGTAGTGAATAGATATTACATTACATTACATGTCATTTAGCTGACGCTTTTATCCAAAGCGACTTACAATTATGTCAGAGGTCGCACACCTCTGGAGCAACTAGGGGTTAAGTGTCTTGCTCAGGAACACATTGGTTGATGTATCGCAGTGGGATTCAAACCCAGGTCTCCCACACCAAAGGTATGTGTCATATCCACTGCGCCATCACCACCGATATGAAGCCAAAAGCAGCAATAATATACTTTATAATTCGTTACAGATGAAGATGTGACTCACCTTATAATTATTGAGATGTAACCCTGAGATGTAACCCTAACCCAAACCCTGTCTTTAAACCTAACCCTAACCGTAACCCTTCATAGATAGCTAGCTGCTAACTTAATTGTTGACTTGCACAGTATGCTAGTTTCGCTCGGTGACTTGTTCAGTGCCTACATACTAGCATCTACCCACAAAGACTGGGAACAGGGGGAAACAGCTAGCCTGGCTCTATCCAAAGATAACAAAACCCACCTATCAGCACCTCTAAAGCTCACTAGTTTTCACCTTATACCTCATTGTTTAACGTTTACAAAAAGAGCCAGGCTAAATGGCTAGCAAACTCTCAGCAAGAAAGCAAATTGACACATTTTCCAAAAGTATTCGATTAATACAAGACTGTCCACAAACCTCAAAGAGTATAATAAAGGACACAATAAAAGGTAGACCAGCTTTATCTGAGTGTACCCACATAAATCTTTATTCGCTAAATTTGTAAGAAATATTAAACAGTACTGCAAAAGAGGCCGATTACTGTACCTGATATTATTGGTAAGACCAGTATCGGGGTCTACAGCGCTGACCCGGCCTACAGTGCAAGCCGGCGGGCAGTTTTCAGATACATCCATGAGGTATCGGGTTCGGGAGAACCTTGGAGGCTCATCTGCATCCAGCACTGCTACTCTGATGGAGGCCCGGTCCTTGAAGGGGCCTCGACGCAAAAAGCGAGGATCCACTATGGGGTTGAGGACCTCAACAGAGAAGGAGTAAGAGCTCCGGCTCTCATAGTCGACGGCCTGGGGAGGACAATAGAGAAGAGTTAGTTAGTAGGGTAAAAACATATTAAATGTAGAAGTATATAATCCTCTAATAAGAAGGGTGACACTTTTTAGTAGCAAGAAATTATGCAAATGACACTGCTAAAAACATCAGTTCCAATGAACTGCCTCTTGCTTTCATTTAGTCCAATTCTCACAATCAATTTTCCAAAGATAACTGCTAAATTACATATCAAAACCGGCGAGATGGCAAATAATGAATTATTTCAACAATAATAGCTCACAGAGGCTAGAGAATGGTCACATCCAAAATCAGCTGAGAATGATTTGGAGTAAATAATACCATGGTTACCCTACATGGTGTGTGGTTTGGAGTTTTGAAGTGATACTGTGAGTGTGGTTGTTGTGGGTGGATGCTTAGATTGTGGGTTTGTGTGAAGTAGGAAAAGGAATTCATGAGGTGTTGATGTTACAGCATTGAAGAGTTGAAAGAATTTTTGGGAGCTCTGACACGGAAGTAACTACATGTGTGCATGTTGGTTTGATATTGCTTAAATGTTGATGTTGGGATATTCTTGACATGCTAAGACTAGAGGATATACTGTATAGCTGTAGAGTTCACTGCCAGGAAATTGAATGTTGATGCTGTATTTGTAGGAGTTGTATAAGATTAGTGCTGCTATCTAATGCAGTACAGATGGATGTAACCATGAGGATATTTGCATTGAACGTTTCATCTCGCTCCTGCATTGTTTGGTACTGCAGTGTTGGCAACACACTTGGAACTGTGTTGGTGGATACCTGGCAGCTGGCAGGTAGTGTGTTTTGTCATAATGTTACAAACATGTTGGTAGGAGTAGTTTCAGACCTTGTGAAAAATTGTGGGAGTGAAACTTGGACAGACTTTGTTTTTGTGAGAATGGATTTGGGAGTTCACTTTCAGAGGTAGTGCAGATCGGCAATAGCTGCGATGTCGACAAATAGTTGCCATGAGCAATATATTTTCCTACGTTGAAATTGAAAACAGAACCACCCAGTACTTTCATAAAAACACCCTTGTTTATAACATCATCTCCATGGTGACTCAGCAGTCCCCATGGAGACTCGTACCTGGCTATGAGAAGCATTGAAAATTCCTTTGTATCCTTGCATCTACACAGGTAGAAGAGATTTCATTTGGGATAAAGGCTCAGGACCCAGTGATTGTTTGTTACTGAAAAGTTATGAAGCCTATTTGTCTGAGGTGTCCGTGTGATTGCGTACCGCACTCCCACCAGCGGGGCCAGAGAGATAGCCTCTGATCGGGTTTGCCGAGATGATTGTTAGCGAGGGCAGGAGGCGCACACACAGGTAATCACATACATCACACACACACACACACACACACACACACACACACACACACACACACACACACACACACACACACACACTCTGACATACATCTGTTGTTGATTACTACATTTCAGAAATGCAACATGTTTCAGTCTGGGTTTAAAATACCTGTTTGAGGTGTTGGTGTACAAGTGGTTCTTTTGAGCCTGTCTGTCCTCAGATCCTTTGTCAGTATGTGTGTGTCCTTAACTGTGCATATGAATCATCTCAGTGTGATTGGCACAGAGAACCATGTTGGACAGAGGATAAATAGGCTCCCCGGCTATGCAGAATATTCACTGTCAGATTCAAACAGGAAAAAAAAAACATTCTGAGGATCCCAGCGGCAGTGAGAATATTGATATGCTGTCGCTCATGCTCTCTCCTTCCTTTTTGGATCTCTCTTTTTCTATTTCTTCGTTTCTTTTCTCCCCTTTTTTGAGCTGTAAACCTGCAAATGTTGGCAATTTGAGGGAATCTCTGCAGAAAAGATAAATAAACAAAATGAATTGTCTGTGGAGATGAGTGTATGTGTGTAGACGGGGTTTAGGTGGGTAGACGGAGGGAAAAGGTTCTCTAACAGGGTCCCCATTACAGAGAGAGAGAGAGAGAGACAATCTGTCTGAGGAGGAGAGGTGTCACTTATACTGTGAGCACACACTCATCACCCCCCGCCCTCCCTCAATCCAGCACTCCATCACACCGCTCCTTCTCCTTCGCCCGCTCACACACTCCATCACCCACCCTCCTACGCACCCACCACCCATCTTTTTTTCCCCTAGTGTGTGTGCGACAGGGGCCAGCTCTGACAAACCCCAACGCACACACTCATCCTTCTCCCTCATTCGTCTGTACAGGAAGCACTTATCACACAGCGACCCAACCGTTTTTCGAAGTTTTTGTGTTTTTCTGTCTGGTGCACGTGTGTGAACCGATGTGAACACTCCTCACAAATGTTTTCACACACAAGTGTTCTGGTGGCTCTTGTGGAACACGTACACACACCTTAAAGTTGCGTTTCAGTATAATTGTGTAATACTTATTGTGTATTGTGTCTGATTATGTATTGTGTTTTATGCCCCTGTAAAGCAATCTGTGACTTATGTCTGTGAAAAGCGCTTTATAAATACCTTTTTTTTTTACTTTCTTAAAGAGCAACTTAACACCGTGTTTAGGCTTGAACAGGCACTCATATACTTCTACATTTATATATATATATATATATATATATATATATTTGAATTCTGACACACACCCCACCATTTTTCAGCCATTTTAATGCCTTGATATTACATCCGATGGTAAATAAAATACATCTGTATGTGTATATCAGTAGCACCACCAGAAGCATCTTTCTTACTGGCTGAAATTGAAATTCCATTTCGCCCGAGTCACTGATGGCCAAGATTAATATTTGGTTTTAGGCTTTATCTAATATGTTTTTTTTTTTTTTATTTCTTTTTAATCATTTTATAATGCCTATGTATTTGTATATTTTATCTCACAGGGCATGTGCAATATTTTACATATCTTTTGTAATGTATTACTGTTTCTTCTGGCTACAGTACATGCTGTTTTAAAAGCCTCTGAACATCCACACAGGTGATTTCAGTTATTCTGGCTAATTAGACCTCTGCTCAGGTTGAAAGTGGGCCTGAGCTTAGATGGGAATTTATTAGGTCACAAATCCTTTCTACCAATTAGAATGATAAAGCTGTCATTTGCCCTGCCCTAACAGGTGTAACAGAGCTAACAAGAGACTCAGGAAGATGTCAATCAATCAGTCCATACACACCCACACAGACCTGGGAAGAGGTCTAATCAGCCAGATTACTGTAACTGAAAACACCTGTGTGGGTGTTCAGGGCCTTTACGTTAATTGCAGATGTGGGTAGCAGTAATGCCCAAGCACAATTTCTCCTTGGGGAAAAAAAAGTATCTTTTATCTTAAAGGTCCAGTGTGTAACGTGTTTAGTTGTTCATTATCAAAATCGTCCTTGTCCTTTTTTATGAATATTTACCTCCACCTTCAATTCCTAGTATTACTTTTGGCTTGAAATTTTGACATTTGCATTTGCATGAACTGGGGTAGACGCTCCATATTCATGCGCCACCTTGAAATACGTTAGCCAGTAAGGGACATACAGGACATACTGCTCCGCCTTTCGCGTTTTCGCTGTCACATGATAAACTCACAGCTGCTGATAAGGCTGCTAATGGGTAACATAACTTCCCGGCCCTGGCAAGTTTGAAAAAGGAAACATGGAGGACCACACATATTCAAAATCCAAATTTCAGGAACAGGAGTCTTCTTTGCCCAGAAAAAGAAAAAGGATATTGAAAAGAGCAAGAGATCGGCTGTAATACGTACTTTGAACTGTGTGGTGCGAGAGAGTTGATTGCGATATATGATCTTAATGCTAGAAGAAATTCCTACACATTGGACCTTTAAGACTTTGGTTCAGAGCCGTTTGAACTGCTAGCTTAACGTTAGCTTAGTGAGGCTACAGCGGAGCTAGCAGAGGCAGTAGAGAGTGACAGTAAAGGGGATGTGAATGAGTGGTAGAGAGGCTGTACATACAAACACTGTAACACTAGTCAACACTGTAATCTAATAGCTTACAAGAAGTAGAGGCAGTATTTATACTATTGTAGTAGTTCTATTCTCAGTTGAAGTTCTCAATCTTACATACTTCACACCAGAAAGTGAAAGATAGTGTAATAAAGTGACTCTAAAAAGTTACTTTGAGTTAAGTTACGCTTTAAACACACTCTTCTTGGGACCTCTTATATACATTATCATAAAACAATAAATGAAGAAAACGCGTGTACATGCAAGTGCTTAAATTAAAGTTATTATTATTATTATTTGTTCGGTTGGTAAACGGAAAATGAATCAACAACAACTTTGAGAATTGATTAAACATTTGAATGATCAAGAAAAAGCAAATATTCACTGGTTACAGCTTCTCAAATTGAATTGAGAGTTGCTGATTTTCTCTGTTTTATATAACAATTTATTGAACATCTTTCCGTTTGGTAAAGTTGGTTAGACAAAACAAGCAATTTGAATACAATTCAGTACTCTAGAATATTGTGATGGGCATTTTTGTTTTTACCGTTTTCTGACCTTTTACAGATATAAACAATTCATAATCAAATACATAATCAACAAATTAATTGACACGTTTCAGCCGTAGTGCATAATGTC